>NC_064265.1:21855219-22157719 GCF_003254725.2 Canis lupus dingo
CACTTTCAATAGCCATTAAACTATGCCTCAAAAATATATAATAGGTTTGGAAAACAGGATCTGAATTTCAAAAGTGGTGAATCCAAGATGGCCTGTTATGTGGAGATGGATTTCAGGAACGTGGGTTCCTGTGAAGTGGCACAATCTTTCATACTCCCCACTCCATCACTACCATGGCTTAGTCAGAAAGTGGAAAAAAAGAGACAAAACTACAATGATAAATTACTGGGCTTGTCTTATGTGTGTGTGTGTGTGTGTGTGTTTGTGTATTTCAACTGGAAGACCCACTTTTGACCATGTTAATTCCAGCATAATGTGTGAATCAGATGTATTGGGAGGATCAGTGTATAACGTGCAAAACTCACAGTACAGAGTGGATTTCAAGTTTCTTTTCTTTCTCAAAGGTTTGCAAAAAGAAAGTAAGTTAAAACTTTAAACAAGGGGAAAAATAACTCCAATTTTAAAATCCAAGATAATTTTGAGTTAACAATTTAAATTTAAATGTTTAATTACTTAGCTGTTGCAAAAGGGAAATAATTACACTTTATCCAAAGTTTTTAAAGTAAGGCAGGTCTAAAGCACAATTGGTTTTCATCAAAATTGTATGTATAGGCATTCACTGAAATGAGAGTACACACTTAGCAGTAGGATAGCCAAAGATTAATATTCATGGAAGTATAAGGAGGATCATTTATAATATCAAAACACTGGACAAAAGCCAAGTGTCTACCGATTAGGAAATATTTAAGTTATGGTAGATGAGTAAAATGGAATTTTATATAGTCATTAAAAATAATGGCTTGAAAGAATATTTTAATGACATAGGGAAAGGCTCATAATATTTTAATTTATAAAGCAGAATATAAAACACTTTTCAGTAGTTTCCTAATTTTGTAAAAAATCAATTAGCATATTTATTTAATGTATTTATTAATTCATTCAATATTTATTAGGTAGCTACTATGTATCATATTCTGTTATTGCTCTAGTGATCACACTGCTTGACTTTAGTGGAGAAAGACAGATAGTAAATAAATAAATAAGTAAATAAATAAATAAATACTATATAAAGGATGGTAGGCAGTACTAAGTACTTTGGAAAACAAAGTGGAGGAGAGATATAGGTAATACACAGTGGTGTGTGTATTTCTCTGTTGTTGTAGGACTTAACTATAAAAATATTGTATGTAATAATTATTTTACTTATTCTTAAATAATTTGAAAAATTGCTCTCCAGCCAATTGAAATTCTGAGATTCTAGCCTCAGAATGGTAGTTAGATTAGATGGGAATATGAGGTTAACTTTTTCTGAAATTGGAGTGTGTGTGCCTTTATCTTTTTCTGGTGAATTTGAGAAACTGTCTTTTGTAGTGTCTATCAGACCTGCCATGTCTTCGTGGTTTCATACCAAGGAGTATGTATGTATGCTTCAGCTATTGAGGAAGTTTCTCTAGATAAAAATTTCATATATGATTGCCATCGGGTCATTTCTTGTCAAGTTCAAGTACAAGCTTATTTCACATTTCAGATTTCACATGTCTGTAATCTGAAGATTACAACAGGTAGATGAAGATTTAAATAAAGGATAACTAAAATAGCTTTCTATACGCAAAACCAATGTACCTCCTATTCAATTGGAATGTTAACACATAACAATTAACACATAATTGAATTGTGTTAAGAACAGTAGAATATCTGAGATATATACACTACTTGCAAGCTAAGTAAGTCTACCACAAATTTATACGTGTTAGCAAAAGACATAAGACTCCTAGGTCAGAGATAAATGACTTCATTACTAGAATCATTGAGCTTTATGTTCACATTGGTTTGCTTTGCCTCCCAAGTCCACAGGGTGATGATGCCATTCCAGGCGCAGATGGACACTGCACATATAGTGGCTTTGTATCACAGCTGAGGAACCTTGAGCTTGGCAAAACCACAGGCTTTTAACGGGGACTCCTAGCAAACCTGCATAACCTTTGCTGCAGAGAAAAACATTATCTTTATTTCACTGGTCAGGAAACAAATTTGTCCTTTGCCCAGAGGGAGAGACTATATCTAACTTACAAGGCTGTTTGCTAAACAAACATCCTAGAAAAGGTAGTCTGGAACAAAGCTGTGAAGTCCCTTTGATCAGAAGTGTAGAAACGAAAGACTCCTGAAATTTTCCTTCCAATTTTATTTTAAATATTAAATTTTCTGGTGAGTTATTTGCAATTTCCTAGATTTTATCTGTGTGTTTGAGTTTGTTTATATTTAATATGTTTAGGAAAAGTGCAAGCTAAAACTTTTCTGTTAATGCGTGCACACTGTAACGTAATGACTAGTATTACTTTATTTTTTACAGTTATATTTCTTTTAATTTCCTGTGGTTATTCTTTGGAATTTCTGTGGATGATGTGTGTTCAATAACAGAGAAGAATAGGAAAGTAGAGGGATGTATACAGTAGGACTTAATTTTAGATCCAGCTTAGATCCAGAGTCAGTAGTTGAGGTTTTGAAATTGTGGAGATAACCAGGAGTATCTTAAAATTCTATTTTCTCCTTCAACAACAACAAAACAATAAAAGCAATTTCCTCTGAGAGTGACCCATTAAAGTCGTCTAACATCAAGAATCTAGATTTTTGGGAGAGAGAGGTTGGAGAGGGAAAGCATGCAAACGGGAAGAGAAAATTGGACCACTTGCAGACATTACATTTTTGAACTCTGCATCCAAGGTTACTTGTCAAATGTGGATTGGTGGCACTGTGCTCACATGGTCTGTTACCAAAGTTCATGCAGTGTTTGAGAGCATGGAGCCTGGAGCAAGACCACCTAAGGTAGATTCCCATCCCAGCTACTCTAGTCACTAGTTTGGGAGAAGTCATCAAAATTCCTTGTGCCTTAATTTCCTCATCTACATACAGGAGATACTAATGAAACATAACTTGTAAAATTGCTGTGATGGTTAAAATAGTTAATATATAGGCATGTGTTGGACACTAGATACATTTTAGTATTTTAGATATCATCTAATTGTTTATGATTTTTTCCCCGTAGGAAACAAGGACATTTTCTGCATCCATTTGATTCTACAAGAGTAGGAACCAAGCCTAGCTTGCTCTCTGTTTTATTTTTAGGCAACTATCATGCCTCATTTGTGCTTGATCAAAATTAATCAAATAGGAGAATAAAATAAATACTTTTTATCAAAATTGAAAACAATCTAAAGGGATATAACGAATGTGATTTATTTTGTATGTATGAGTATGTGTCTGTGAGTTTCTATGGGCATAAAGATCTGCTTTGACTTTTAGGGAAGTGCCTCTTTGATAGCACAGTTAGAGCTAGATAACAAAACCATGATTTGTTCCCATTGAAATTGTAAGCTAATGACACAAGTTTCCCTGGTGTGTATGAATAGATTTTCTTGACTCATATTTTAATCACATTTCTCCTAAGTGACAGTTTTCTTCTCTGTGTGAAATGAGATAAAAAAAAAAAAAACTGCAATCCAAAAATTTGTAAGCCTTAAGTCCTAGAATATACTGAAGGAAAATAACAGGTTTGAGAATGTTGATTTATTTACGTGTAATTTGATTAGATAGATATTTGTATACTTAGGAAGCCATCACAATAACATAATATACATGCAGTTGATTTAAAATGTTATTTTGTAGTTGGAAAAACTAGAAGGATGTTACTTAGCCTTGATGTCCTCCTAAGCTAAGTATATCATATATTCAGCTTTTTATTGACTGGCAAATGAGAATTAAATTTTGGTAAGTACCTCTCAAATTTAATATTACAAAAATATTAAATATTTAAAAATGACAGAGATATGTAGAATACAATGCTGTTTAGAGCTAGAAGATCATGAATTTCCTTTATGGCTGATTTTATGGTTTATTTTTATTATGAAAAAGAAAGCCATCTTTTCCTTTTATTTGCTTTGTGCAGCCACCAGTATCACTGGTTAAAACACTAAGTATGCAAGTGTAAGATCATATATTTATTAGGTTTATCCATATGTTATGAATAATGCAATGTGTACATTAATGAAAGGCTACAGTTGGAAGAAATATGCAATTTTATATAATGTTTATACTTGATTACAAATTTTCTGTTTACTGGAATCATTAAAAGAACACAATGCTAAAAGCTCCATCTCTCAGAATCTTAATGAATTTATTGATTATCAAAATAGCTTAAGATATGATTCAAAGTTTCCTCAGTGAGGTCAGGACATCCAGACTAATATTTAGAACACTCTTAAAAAAAAAAAAAAAAAGAACAGTCTGAAAATAGTCATACAGCACAATAGCTGCATACAGGTAAATATATTAAAGTTGATTTTTTTCCTGTCCCACCACACCCCGTTGCCTTCCATTTCTTGTTTTGTTGCTAGTTTGTTTCATTTTTCTGCATTTGCATGTGTACTCCAATTTAAAGATATGTCATTTTGACATACAACTCATGTGACTTTGTATAATTCAAGTGCTACAGCAAACTCTTATTCAAGGAAATTGAATAATCATGAATAGTAGAGTAAAGTAAAGATAAAATCATACAGTAAAATAAAAATTGTTGCACCTCTAATGATTTCATTTTAATTTCACTCTCAAAAGATAAGGAATCAAAATGAGTGATTTTATACTCCTTTTCTTTCTCTGCCTTTAAATATCAGCTTATGACAGCTAGAAAATTGATTTTTCTCTTAAATCTCAAGAATATACTGAATTTTAGATTTTTTCAGTGTATTTTAATTTCAGGTAAGTAAACATAATTCATTCTAAGAGCATCATATTCTTCAAAATAAGTGTATTGAAGTAAACATGTAAGAATAACTTGCCTATGAATTAATTCATCAAATAAAGAAATAAAATAGTTATAATGCAAATGTCTCACTTATTCACATTATATTTGACTAAGATACATGAAAAATAATTTCTCAGGACTTCATATTGCCTGATTACAATGTAACTTGATTCCAATTTTCACACAAAATGATGATTTCTATTTTGTTTCCCCAAATTTTGTCATAGCCAATCCAACAGAGATGATGTGTGTTCTACTACAAATTAGGGAGAAGCAACAGTCCATGTCAACTGAATCTGAAAATAGATTTGTTATGTCTCCTTTCTCTGGTGTCTTTCATTAAAGAATACACTCTGTGGTCCAATTCATATCGCACATTATTGTTCAATCTCCCAGAGCAAAATGCTATTATATTGCCTTTTTTCCCCTTAACTACATTCTTTTGGAAATTAACTTAATGCATTTCATGCAGAATTGTTTTGAATTGACAAAAATCAGCATGAGAAGTGAGTAAAATTTAATATATTTCCCAAGGGTTTAAACTAATGTTATAAACTCAGCAAATGAACAAATTAAGAAAGCCAGTCTCACATTGGTCGCTTTTAATTAAAATTTATCAGCTACCATTTCCTCACCAGTATGCCCTGCCTCCTTTCCAGTATTGGCTTTCTATATAATACTTACTGAAATCTGACATTATTTTATATATTTTTTTAGTATCTTTTTCTTCACCACTAGAAGTAAGTTCTCTAAGGGTAGGAATATTATAGTTTCTGCCCATTTTTTAAAAGACTTTATTTATTCATGAGAGACAGAGAGAGAGAGAGAGAGAGAGAGAGAGGCAGAGACATAGGCAGAGGTAGAAGCAGGCTCCATGCAGGAAGCCCAATATGGGACTCCATCCCGGGACTCTGAAATCACGTTCTGAGGCAAAGGCAGATGCTCAACTGCTGAGCCACCCAGGCATCCCAAATTTCTGCCCATTTTTAATGGACTATCTCTCCTACCACTAGATTGTAATCTCTGTGACAATGGGGATTTTTGTTTTTTGTTTATAATTTGTCACTGATACCTAGAATAGTGCCTGGCATATATTAGGAATTCAATAAATATTGGTTAAATGAAAGAAACCTCTATTGGACATCCATAAATAGACATATACATAGTACCAATAAGAGTTATATAAATTTGGATTTTATGTAAGTTCCAAATTAATAAGGATCCACCTCTGAAGCCTTAAAGGAAATGCTTTAATTTCCAGTAACATGATGGGAATATATCCTTTAAAACTTTACCTAGATACTTACCAGAACATTTGCTTATCTGATGCTCAAGTTTGGGCATTAAGAAGCCTCCCCTCCCTATCTAAAATATCTTGAGAATATTTATTTGTGTAAGTCTTAGGACTTCCCTGGTATCTAGCTAAGAAACTCAATGGACTCTTTGGTGTTTTACATTATCTTCATCACTTACTAATTATGTGGACTTGGTCAATTGTTTTACCTCTTTAATCTCTTACCTCATCTTTACAATAGTGAAATGAGTAGTACCTAGCTCACAAGGTATGTGAGAGAAGTAAAACTCTACACAATGATGAACACATACTATGTGCTCAGTAAGTAATAGTGATGGAGGTTATGAGGAAGATCGTGATGATGATGCAGAGAAACTTGAAGTTCACATTCCTGATGAGAACAATTATTAAAAATTTATCATAATATCCAAACAGGAGTGTACTTTGGAGTTCGTTTAGTCATGTCTCCCTATTTTATAGATAAGCAAAGTGAGGTTTACAAAGATGAAGTATTAGTGATACTGAGATACGGGTTGTATTTTAGAAGTGCAGTGTAACTTTTGAAAATAATGGTTGTGAATTTGGAAAATGTTGACTTTGAATGCTAGTCCCTCTACCTATCTGTCTAAAAGATTTATTTATTTATTTGTTTGTTTATTTATTTATTTATTTATTTGAGAGAGAGCATGTGCATGTGTGCATGTTTGTGCTCCAGTGGAGGTGAGGGGCAGAGTGAGAGAATCTTCAAGCAGACTGAGCATAGATCTGGTTGGGGAGCTAGATCATATGACCCATGAGATTAGATCATGACCTGAGCAGAAACCAAGAGTTGGACGCTTAACCAACTGAGCCATCTAGATGCCCCTATTTCCACTATTTACTAGCTTAATAATTATGAGGAAGTTTTTTTTTATAATCTTCACTTCCTCATCTGTCAACTGGTAATGATGATAATAAAACCTGTTTTACAGAATGATTTTTTTTCACAAAGAGAATTTTCTGCTTTATTAGGAAGATCTCGATTGCCTATCAGCTCATAAACAGCAGCATTGAGGAAAAATACACAGAGGGACACTTTCTCCAAGAATCCTCCCTAAGAAAACACCATCATTGTGATGAATATTTAATCACATCCTTGCAGCAGATATTGTGATGGGTTTCCTCAACCGTCTTTGGCAGAGAGCAATGAAATGATGTCAGAATACATTCCATCAAAGCAATTCTAGGGTACAGTGTGGGTTCCAGTATGAATGCGTTCTAGTTTTACATCTTTCTGTTTAATCCTTGACTAGAGTTTCAAAAGCTTATATAATATATTGCATCTTAGGTTCTCCTTTCTGATAAATACTGGAAACCAATTGCTTATAAAGCTTAAAATAGTAGCCCATGTGGGAGGAGGCCACCTTTCCTTTGAGAAAATGCTGATGGTGGGGAAAAGAAGAAGGAGAGAGAGGGAGGAAGATGAAGAAGAAGAAAAAGGGGAAGAAGAGGAAAAGGAAGAGGAAGAAACGACTCCACATGTGTAGAAAGAAGTGGGTGCTTGATTAAGTAGTCATTAGCAGCAGTTCCCATTACCCAGGCAGGTGGTCATTTTTCATGTATATAATCTTTTTATTTTCAAAGTGAACAGTAGAACCTGGACTATATGCATTGTTCTGAGTTTTTATTCCCTTTTAAGAATGAGCCTTTTTGCCTGATACGAGAGGAATAGCCCTGGAGAAAAACAGATGGAAATCAGAAGTAGATTTTCATAGGGTGTTGTGTGGGGAGGAGCTACTAGCTGGATGCTCTTCTGAGGGGCCCCCAATGTCCACTCCTAGCTTAAGATAGTCTTAAGCAGAGACCTGATAAAGAACTCTGTACCTTTTTTGTTCTCCTTCTTGTAACAAATAGCTTTGACAGACCACAACTTTTAGCAAGTCTACAGATAAAGGGCAACTTCCCAGTATAACAGACTCATTCTCCCCAGAGTTGACTTGGACTGGATCACAAGAAAAAGAGATGTTAGGCTGATTCTCTGAATTTTAACCAACACTTATTAAGTGTTTGTTAATTGTAATGTATGGGCTGGCTGGGAGACTTTCTCAAAAAAATATAATCTTGCCCTTAATAAATATTTGCCAGGCAAAATATGAGTGGGAAGGTATATGGAGACATAAAAACAAGGAATTAGAAAGGTCATATTTGAAGAGATATATATGTATGTTATTTTATTAGGGCCTCTGGCACATGGTCAATGCCCTAGAAAGCTAACTATTGTTATTGTTATTATTTTTATTATTATCATTATTATTATTACTAAAACTACTCCCACTTTTGATTGTGTGTCTGAATCATTGCTTGTAACAATTCGAGTTCTACAGCTCCTCCTCAGACTTACTAAGACAGAATTTTAGAAGAAATTTAGAACTTCTTCTAAATCTAAAAAGTTTAGATCCCCAAGAATCGGTATAATGAAGAAGATCCCAGGTTATTCTGATGCTACAGCCAGCCACGAAGCCACAGAATAGAATTCCACAACCACTGATAAACTCATCTGCCTTTTTTAGAAGACAGTAAATGGAAGCTTGGAGAAGTTAAGCAATGTCCCTGTGTCTTCTTACTTAATTGACCTTTATGTCTCAGCTAGGTTGTCCACATAATCTACCTCAGATCCTTTTTCTCCAAGAGTACCCTTTAAGAAATGAATAAAAATGACTTGCCTAAAGTGACCAGTTGCTGGCAGATTCGGGAATAAATCTTCCTTTTTCTCCACTGCCAGTTAATGTTTCCTCTGTTGAAACTACAGCCTTCCTCAGTTAATGTCCCTTCTAACAGCAGAGTTGTTGATTGTGGATCAGTTGTTCAGCTGGATCCTATCTGACAACGGCGTGTTTCTTAAAGCCCATGATGTCAGAATGAAGACTTTTTGCAACAGCCTTTACTCAGCCCCAGCCTCAGTTTTTCTAAATGTATTGCCCCCTTATGTGCTTTTCAGACTTCCAGAAAGTAGTAAGCATCTATGCAACAAGCCTTTGTCCACAGTGTCAGGGGTGAGTGGGGAACAAAAGAGTTGATGGGAAGAGTAAAGTCTTTCAGGTCATTGCTTAAATTTTTTTGTGCAAATTACAATCTGTCATGCAAATTGTTTTGCAAATTGCAAGCAAATTATTAATATACCCCTTCCTTGTTTTAGAATATATTTGCAAAGAAAACACTTGACAGTTTGGTTTGCTCTGCTTGTTGTCTGCACAGCAAAATTTAAAATAAGCTCTTTAGATCAGATTCTATTTGTGGTATAAATCAAAATCTACCAGTATTGTTGTATGATTCAAAAGCAGTTAGATGACCAGCAGACCTCTTTCCACATAATGATACTTTTATAGAAAATTTCCTTCTGCTCCAGAACAGTAAATACTTCAGAGATATGCTTACTCCAGCACCACACATTTTGATGAGTTGTTTCATGGGAAAACCATGTCTGCCCCTTAGTACTGTGTATCACCTAAGGCAGCTGCATTTAACTGTTTTGTATGTTTATTTTCTTCTGTATCTATTCTGTTGTTTGTGATGTGCACAGCTTAGAAGCCCCAACAAACAAAGGAGGTGAGTATAATTTCAGTAATTGGAATTGGGTTGGATGGTGAGAAAAACACACTTGAACTATCACCTGACTCTCATAGCATCTTTTGTCTTAAAACTTTCAGCTTCCCTCATAAAATGTGACACACTGATTAAAAGATAATTCTTTAAAAGGTTCAGGATTCAGTATAAACTGCAACATGTGGAGGACCTAAACAGATGGAGTCTGAGTTTTGCTTTCTCATTAATTGTCCCATAGCAGAGTGGTTCCTAGACTTGGCCTTCACAAACCAGGAATAGTTCTCATACACACACACACACACACACACACACACACACATCTTTTTGAACCAACACAAGGTTGCCAGTATTTAATTTTGATAAGTTAGTAAGGGCATTAAAATGAACAACCTAGCACATACTATTGATGGTATTTCATTTAAAATAAGTATTTTAAAATCAAAAGATAATCTTGAGGGGAAGAAAGATAATTCTGTAATTGTAGTTATTTATGGAAAAAGATAAAGAAAAAAATTCCCTAAAATGTCCTAATTATTTTATTTTATTTTATTTTATTTTATTTTATTTTATTTTATTTTATTTTATTTTATTTCATTTCATTTTTTAATTTCATTGAACAACAAAAAAACCCAACCCATTTGCTAGGCACCAAATCTCTAATTGACATGTGCTTCTTTCTTCTTGAGCCCCTCAATACCAGATCTTTTAAACAGGCCAATCATGGCCACATCTATGTGCGCTGAAGCATATAAAGAGCCCACCAACCCTTGACCCCTGATTCTGAGATCCATTTAGATCACTGCCTATTTACAAATTCTAATGTACTTGTTTATCTCTCTTTCTCCCTGGTTGTCTCTCCTGTTCTGCCTTCAAATACTATTTGACTTAGGTTTTCTTATATTGGTTACTATCTGGACTCACTTTTCAGGTTCCATCTTGATACTTCCCATCACTTTCAGGCATCTCAACCAGAGGTGAGAGGTATTCTCATTACCTACCTACACTTCTTTTCAGGGGAAGGGAGTATGTGCAGTGGCCAACGTTGCCACAAGGTGGTGATAGCCATAAAGCTTCTCTCTGCTTTATCCTGCTGTAGCCACGCGGGATCTCTACCTCAAATCAGATAGGAACATCCCACAGGAGAGAAAGGAAATGCCACAGATCAGAAGCAGATACGACCTCAGGAGAGGACGTTTCATCCTCTTCAATAAATAAGCCAATTTATTACTTTGGTTCAATGACCATCACTTTCCCTGTCTGTTATTTATATACATTGTATGAGCTTTTTGTGAAGATTGAGACAACATACCTGGCATAGTTCCTGGCACAGAGGTGACTCTTAGACCATGTCAATTTCTTTTCTACTTTCTCACCCTGTCACAATGTGAAGGGCATTTGGGTGGGTTTGCCTCCTTGTCTTGTGTCTCTGAATTATCTTGACCAGTAAGTACGAACTCCAGAACCCATAAAGCATTGTGCATAAAGCAGGAGCCCTGATGTAGGCAGATCTGGACTGAGTGCTAGGGATTTGACCTTGGGCAATTTGTTTAACTTTCCTCAACTCCAGTTACCTCATCTATAAAATGAGAATGTATCATCTGTCTCACAGGGCAGCCCTGAAAATTCAATGGAGATGAAATGTAGAAAGTACCCAATCAATAGTATGATTTAAATGAAATGCTAACTAAGAAATCTGAAAGGAGAGAGGGCTTGAGTGACAACCTCAGATTTCTTTGACTACCATGGAAGTGCTTAGTGTCCATTAGAACTTCCCGTGATGATGGATGTGTTCTGTTTCCATTCAGTGTGGTAGCCACTTACCATGTGTGACTGTTGAACATAGAAAATGGGGCTAGTGAAATTGAGGAACTGAAATATTAGTTTTAAGTAGTCACATTTAACCACATTTAACCAGTGTCCATGGTATTGGACAGCACAGGAAGAGAAACCATATGACTTTTTTGTGTCTCAATCACTCAATTTTAAAAATGGACAAGACTGAGTACTTAACACTTCCTGTTTTCCAAGAGCTAAATTTGAGGCCAAAGTTAAGACTCTCTTATGTAGTCAAGGAACATTGTTCTCTTGAGTTGTTCGAATTTAGTGGATATGTGTGTTTCTAGAGCTACCAGCAAAGGTAAGAGAAAAATGTTGCTAAATATTAATAAGAGGACTAGATTCAGAAAAAGATTCAGTGAACAATTTTGAAGTGAAGTCCCAAAGGCTTCACCATGGCTTAGAAACTTTTCATTTGAATGTGTCCTAGAGAATTCTCAGGTAGGCTGCCCTTCCTGGTTATTCCTAATTTGGATCATTTCATATTCTAACTGTCAATAGGAAGAGCAAAAACATGTAAAATGCCTGCATCCATGAGAATATGAACCTTAGAAGGACTTAGAAGGTCCTTTGCCCTGAATTTGGAATCATTAGGAAATGTTTTATTTGCTTCTTATTTATAAAGCTAATTAGATTTTATCTTTACTATTTCATTTGACAGTTGAGGTCCAGCATCAAAAGATTTTAAGTATGTTCTGAAAATCAATTCTGTTCTATCTTGTTACATTATAACTTTAACACATTTATCCTTAAAACTAGTTCAAAGAAAGTACATAGTGATAGGCAAGAGGTAGATTAATTAAGAAGTATTAATTAATTATTAATTAAGAATAGATTAAGAAAATATTCATGAGTGAACAGATGCTTACAAAGTCTAATTGTTACAGAACTGTAATCTTTCTTTCACAGCCTGTTTGAGGGTGGCATTGAGTAGGCTTGGCAGGTCACTCTAAGGAGAAGGAAATTTTTACCTTTGCTCTTTCAAAGAGTCAAATTTGGCTTGTACTAGGAAATAGGAAAACAGTCTGGACACTACGGTGTGACTTGAGTTGAAATAAAATGTTCTTCCCCACCTTACAGGATTCAAATTGCAGTTGGCCCAAGGTTTTCCTGGAATACTCAGCATTAAAACTGCATGATGCCTGAGTTGGGTCTTCTGAGGCTGGGGAGTGATGATTTCCTTCCTGAGTTCTGAGTAGGGACTAAAGGTTTCTCTGTGCATTTCTCAAGCCAGCATTTTCCCAGCTGCCTGGATTTCTACCAATCTAATTCTTGCTAGTAGTCATTATAAGGTCTCAAAGTATGATTATTTCCCAGATTTCTGTTATTTTAAAATAAATCCGTTCCAATTCAGGTAATGTATCTTTTTCATTTTTTATATGTATCTGTCTAACTGGAAATAGGGTTGTTATTTTTATTGCAGCACTTTTTGAAAAGGAAAAAAAAAAGAATTACTTCCGTTAATGCCAGTTTTTAACATCGTGCTAATTTTGCAGGTCACCCAGGAAAGCTGATATATCACAGGGTCATCCTCTGTGTAGGGGAAGACTGGGCTCCATTCTAAGGTTTGAGGGCAATCTAAGGAGCTCCAAAGGAGAAACTAAGTTTTAAACTGGATTATAATGTCTATAAAAAGAACTCTTATGAATAGAGGTACCTTCTGAAATAGTGCTTTTGGTTTTCATAAAATAAATAATGTTGATTGGTTGTATGTGAAGTAGGAATAAGAAGTGGAACTGAATACTTTTAACATTTTTTCTCACTCTCATTCCATCTCAGGTAGAAGATTTAGTGCATTTACATCTCTGAAACAAACAGGCCACCATAAAATACCTTAGGGCCATTCCTTCCTTTCTCAATATATCCTAATGATTTTAATATATTCAAACTCAGTGACATGCATAATTCAAGATTAATTTTTGTCAACATTTTATTGCTTTACTTTTGCAAGAAAAAGAACCTGAAGCTCAAATAGGACATACATGATGGGGAAAAGTAGTTTAAAATCAGCCTTATCAGGCCATGCCTTATTAAAGAGGTAAAACTGCTATGGTACTTGCAATTATACAATATACGGTAATGATTTAAGGATCATGTGGAAGTTACATTTTTCCTGAAATTTGTTATTGTGCAATAAAAGTGCTAACTGAAGCAAACATTATTTTATGGTCTATGATAAAATAATAGGAAGTTGTTTTTATTAAACACATTCTAGGTTCTAGGTACTATTACATAATTTCTTGACCAACATCATTTATTGGGATCCTTACAGCAACCTAGTAGAGTGGGAACTGTGTTGTCTTCATATACAGTTGAAGAAACTGAGAGCCAGATCACACAGGCAGGACAGACCAGAGCTCTAATGTGAATGAGGGCAGTATAAAATCTGTACCTCTGTTTTCTTTTTTTTTTTTTTTTTAAGATTTTATTTATTTATTTACGAGAGACACACAGAGAGAGAGAACCAGAGATACAGGCAGAGGGAGAAGCAGGCTCCATGCAGGGAGCCTGATGTGGGACTCCATCCCCGGACTCCAGGACTATGCCCTGGGCCAAAGGTGGCGCTAAACCGCTGAGCCATCCAGGTATCCCCTGAACCTGTTTTCAAACATGAGGTTTACTGCCTCTATTCTAAAAAAAAAAAATGATAGCTCCTCTGGTTGAGAATATTATTTTATCATCACTTTGTTTCAGTGACAAATTAGAAAAGGCTGGGCAGCCCAGGTGGTTCAGCAGTTTAGTGCTGCCTTCAGCCCAGGGCCTGACCCTGGAGACTCTGGATTGAGTCCCACCTCAGACTCTCTGCATGGAGCCTGCTTTTCCCTCTGCCTGTGTCTCTGCCTATCTCTCTCTCTCTCTCTCTCTCTGTCTCTCATGAATAAATAAATAAAATCTTAAAAAAAAAAGGCTAATAAACATTTTCTTTTTCATTTGGGGGCAAAATTTTTAAATTGTTTTTCCCTTTACCATTACATTTTGCTTGGAACATCTATATAAATCATTTTGAAAGAACATAGGAATTAGTTTAAAGATGCAAGTCTTAGTTAAAATGAGCCTCGGCTATACAAGTATTATGGCTGTCATCAAATAAAGTGAATATTAAGCAAAATGCACCATTTACTTTACACTAAAAAGCAAAATAATAATTATGGCCAAGAGAAATTAAAAATAAGCCCTCTTGAGCTATATAGATGGGACTGAATTGAAGACAATTAATTTCACTGTATAGATATATAGACTATATGTATATCTATCTCCTTTTTCTTCCTATAAAATAAAGAAAAAAACAAAACAGGATGTGCAACAGAATTATCTCTAGCATGTGTAGAGCCTGACCAAATACTGTTTGGTGTGGGGCTCCTGTCTATAAAACAATTTGGTTACAAAATGTATTATAATATCCATGGGCCTATATGAGGCACAGTGACTTATTGAAGAAAAATTAAAATAATGGGTAGAGAAGAGCTACCGATGTATTTATTTATTGTCTAGTCAGTGCACTTTAAGATTCTCTGCAGGGCCCAGACACCATCTCTTCCTGTTATTGTCCAATGCACCATTCCTTGTGGACTTAGTCTCTCCACACTGTGTAAGGAGGAGGGAGCAGCATTATTACAGTGCCAGAGTTCTTGAAAGTGGGTTTATATTGAAGCAGACTAGATCTTGTTGCTTCTGATTTTCCCTAACACCATTAATTTAAGGGTTGTTATATTATTACATCTGGTGAGCTGCCTTATCCCTTGTGCTCCAGGGGAAGATTGGCTCCCAGTGACCCTCTCAAAGCTTGTTACTATGTTTTCCCTTAATGATGAACAGAAAATGCAAATCTTCATGGGTATGCCAGAAAGTGCGAAGGATAATTCTTTTTGGTCACTTCAAGTTTACTGTTTGAAATTTTCTAGCCTAAATGTAGAATATCTTACAGTATGTTTCAGACAATTCAGGAGGTAATCACTGGCTTTCTAGAATGTGATCTCTGTCATAGGGGCCACCCCCTTGCCAGCCACACAAGGCCACCAGCCTGGGAAGTGATGGCCTGCGGGAAGAGTGACAAGAGCAGTTCCATCCTGGCAAAAAGTGTCCACCCTCATCAGGCCCTGCCTGAGGTGACAGACCAGCCCAGGGCTGGTCTAAGGACGTTTCCCAGGTCTGAGGGATGTTTTGACTCCTGGCCCCGACTAGGAGAATCTGATCTACATGGCCTGAAGATTCTTCTTTATTGAGAGCTACAAAGATGAGCTAAATTCAACACAGATAATTGATTTATATTTATGAACATTTTCCTATCTGTAAAATCACGTGAAGCCTTTAACATCTTAATACCCCCTTAGTAGGAAGGAAGATCATGTCCTATTACTCTCTTGATGGATGAGAAATCTAAATTCTAGAATTTTTTTCCTAGTAAGTGACAAAGCTACAATGTCACCTTTGATCTTTTCCCTGAATATTTAGGACTCAGTTTATTCTATCTCTTGACTTTTTAAAAATTTGCCTTCCCTCTGATTTGTGAGGTTCAATATGAATCTGATTGAAAAAAAAACAAGTTTTGCACGTCTAGAAAGTTTACAAACAAATGATCTCCTCAGACTAAGTGTTAATTGTTGTGTCAAGGCAGATTTGTGATATGAAAATTTGAGGGCAAATTCTCTTAACGTTATTTTCTAAAGCATTGTTTTGTTCTTTTTTTTAAATTTCTTCCTCCTCAATCACATTTTTCCTATTGAAACAGATTTATCTTTTATCTGTGACAAGACCTAAGGGAGAGTTTATTATTGTGAATTTGTAAAAAAAAAAAAAAAAAAAAGTGGAAACTCTTGGTGCCTTTGTAAAAGAAACTACCCTTTAAAAAAAAAAAAGGATTGGGCAGCCCAGGTGGCTCACCAGTTTAGTGCTGCCTTCAGCCCAGGGTGTGATTCTGGAGACCAGGGATCAAGTCCCTCTCTCTGTGTGTGTCTCTCATGAATAAATAAATACAATCTTAAAAAAAAAAAAAAAAGATTGTATTTATTTATTTGGCACAGAGAGAGTGTGCATGAGCATAAGCAGGGAGACCCAGAGAGGGAGAAGCAGGCTCCCAGCTGAGCAGGGAGCTCGATGTGGGGGATCAATCCCAGGATTCTGGGATCATGACCTGAGATGAAGGCAGACTCTTTTTTTTTTTTTTTTTAAGATTTATTTATTTATTCATGAGAGGCACAGACTGAGAGAGAGGCAGAGACATAGGCAGAGAGAGAAGCAGGCGCCTTGCAGGGAGCCCGATGTGGGACTTGATCCCAGATCCCCGGATCACGACCTGAGCCAAAGGCAGGCGCCCAACTGCTGAGCACCCAGGCATCCCTGAAGGCAGACTCTTGATGGACTGAGCCACCCAGGCACCCGGAAACTGAAGCCTTTATTTAAATGCAAATTGAGTTTCTTCTTGACTGTAAAGTAACAAAGCACATGTCCCTGCTAAGAAAATAAAAGCAACACAAAAATGCTAAAGGATTAAAATCCAGAGGAGCAATCAATTTCCCCTTGTGTGCTAAGGACCAAACAAAACACACACACACACACCCCCGTAGTGGTAAAGGATTGGAAAGGATACTTCAAGTTAATTCAAGAACAGAAGACATAAAATTAGTAATCAAACTGGGAGCTTTTTGTGATGAGAGCAGCAAATGTGCTCCAGTATCTCTTAAGATAACACACTACATTCATTTGTCCTCGGTAGCTAATTTGACTCGCCCGTTTTACAGCTGGTATGCCTCTGTTCCTGCATTATTAGCTGAAGTCCACGTTTCCTGCTGAAAGGTTGTCCTTTGTGGTGATCATTTGCCGCTGCATAAAACAAACAACTTTACACAGGCACACACGTGGTCGCCCGCACGCTCGAGCATGCACACACAGGCACACAGATTTTTTGAAACGGATGGCACAGTGAATTGGTAGTTTCGTGCTCACTGTATCGTGAACGCTGTCTGCATTGTCATCCCCAGCAGCCACTGCTTTGGTCTGCCTTTAATGGCTCTACTTAAGCTTTACCCCAGCTGCTACTAAGGTATGTTTTATTTTTTCCCCCACCACAAACTATTTTTTACAGAAGAATGTTAATTAGTAACTGATAGATATAAAGATTGCCAGCGACAGCCCATTAATTCCATTTAGTTTAATAGGACTTAGAACTTAGCTTGCAGTACAGCTGTATTCAGACTGGATTATAAATGTAATTTTTTGCATCATTAACTTCCCTGATTAATCTTAGACAGCAAATGCATAATTATCAAGGGAAAAAGCCACCCAGTGTTTGCAGCAAAGAGTCCAGCTCTCAAAGTTGTGCTTTTGCAGCCTCCTTATTAACATCATGGTAGGTAGCCCAGGTTTTTATAAGGGAACAATTGCTTTCCATTGCTTAACATTAACCTATGCCGGGTACTTAGTACTTCAAAAAATAAATAATGTATTTGTGGTACTGTGTGTGTGTGCGCGCTGCGTGCAGGCATGTGCACAGGACCCATGCACACTGTCACACTGCCTTGCTTACCTACTGTGTCTGGTTTGTGATGAGTTCCCTTACAAGGATTTGCAAACTAGTCTCACACCATTAATAGTTTGCATATGTAGCTTTCCAGTTTTGGACTTAAAGGAGTCAGCTATGCCTCTTGAGCCCTTTACGGAAAACTGCCTCCTACTGTGACATTTCAGGGATGACATGTAAAGAGGCAGGCTTCGTGTCATAGCCACCCTAGTTTGCTGTTGCACATGTGACTCTGATTCAGCATATTGGGCTAAACCAAAACACAGACACCGATAGGCTGAGGGCATTCAGATGAGGAAACCAGTGGCCTGAGACTGAAACACTTTGTCGTTCTGTGCCTCCTGAAGCTGAAAGGACAGGCCTAGGTGCTAAAGGAAAGAGGCCCTGGCAGAGAGGTAGCCTGAATCAAGGCTGTAGGCAAGGGCTGCTTTGGAGGAGACTAATTATCGGCTTGTTAGTATAAAGTGGCACTTTATTAACATAAAGTTTGCTGCTAAGGAAGATAGAAAACATCTCACCCCAATCATGTGTTTATTCACCACCAAAAAGAGCCACTAAGAAGGGAATGAAGACTCTCTCTCCGTGTCTCTCATGAATAAATAAATAAAATCTTAAAAAAAAAAAAAAAGGAATGAAGAGCTGAGGAGGGAGGGACGGGAGGAGAGAAGATTTTTTTAAATTGGCAAAAAGAAGAATCTTCTCTAATGCGTTCTTAATGTTTATTTGAATAATGATCAGCCCCAGTTTTGCTGTTTTTCCTCTGTTTTGAACATAAGAGGTAAGGGACTCAGGGCTTTGCTCCTTTGTGGCCTCAGTTTTAAATGTAAAGTAGCCAGACATCTCTGACAAATGTAAACTTCCTCATTACTGGATTTCTGGTGCACTGATCATTGCTTTCTGAAATAACTTTCCCTTACCCTGAAATACGTTCCAATGTTTGGTTAGTAGGCTCTAGAATACTTACAATGATGATTCTGATGGGCTGTCAGTCAGGTGATACATACCTTTGCTTTATCTTTGTTAAAAAGCATTGAAGAGCAAAGCCTGGTTGGTACCCAGAGCAGGCTGTGGTGTCCATCCACGTGAAGTGATCGTCCCCCACCCCCTTCTTTCTCAAGTACAACAACACAGTGGTGCAAAGGCTGGTGAGGGACTTGGGTGGGAGTTATAGGAACAATTTAGGGTTGTAATTGCTAGAGTTCCTATCTTCTCCTTATTAATGGGTTCCCAGAATCTCCCTATCAGATTCAGAATATTGTGGGCTCCTCCTCATCATGACTTCCTCAGTAAATCTAGGCTGAGAACATTAAAGCAGCCACAGGTTTTGCAACCTTACTGCCATTCCCTAGAGAAATAGAGGCTTCGGGGAATTCTTAATGGAGTAGAGTCTGGCTTTTACAGCATTGCTGGTATTAAGCAGGAGAACAATGTGATCATCAAGTTTGTTTTTTTGTTTTTGTTTTTTAAAGATTTTATTTATTTATTTATTCATGAGACACACACACACACACACACACACACACACACACAGAGTAAGAGAGAGGCAGAGACACAGGCAGAGGGAGATGCAGGCTCCATGCAGGGAGCCCGATGTGGGACTCGATCCCGGGTCTCCGGGATCCCGCCCTGGGCCAAAGGCAGGCGCCAAACTGCTGAGCCACCCAGGGATCCCCAGGTTTGTTTTATCACTGTTGTTTTGCCTAGATAGTAAAGTATGAATTTCGAGAGGAAACCTACAGGCATGCCAGGATGGATCTGAATATGTGTGTTCTTGTATGTATTTGCATCTTTAATCACACACACGTAAAGGTTAAGTCCAGAAGAAGACAGCTTTGAGTTTCAAGTTTCCTCAACCGCATTATTGTGTAGTGGGTAGACCTATGTTCCTTTATTGATGGATGCTTTCCTTGTTTAAGATTATTGTCCTTGGTAGTGATTCTCAATTTAGACTTAAAAAACAAACAAAAACCCCTAAGGTATATTGATTTGTATGATGGGATTTTATATTTATTGCTCACTTACTATGCAGTCACTGGGATATAAAGATGACTCAGACACCATTCTTTGGCTTACCTACTTCACCCTGAATGGGGGTCTGGGGGCTACTACAACAAATTACCACTTAATGGTGTCTTAAAACAGCAGAAAGTTATTTTCTCATGTTTCTAGAGGCTGGACTTATAAAATCAGATATTAGCAGGGTTGTTTTCCATCTGAAGGCTCTAGAGAAGGACCCTTCCTGGTTTCTGCAGGCTCCTGGCAATCCTTGACCTTCCTGGTTTAGAGATGCATCATTGCAATCTCTTCTATGTATCATGTGTGAAAGCTCCCTTTGACTCTGCTTTATGGGTACACTTACATAAGCTGTTTCTAGTCTGTTTTTTGGTAGAATTGGTTAGATGTACAGAGAAATACTGTAGTTTGCAAGCTTAACTGTGCCGTTTTACAGAGGTCTTTTTAGGAGTGAAGATGTGTTTTGCTGTGACTAGTTACATAGCATTTAGGGCCCACCTGGGAAATCTTATCTCAGAATCCTTAACTTCCTTACATTACAAAACACCCTTCCCCAGCCCCCAGGAAAAAGGCAACATTTATTCTCTTGTTATATAAAATAATATTCACAAGTTATCGGATTCCAGGGATTAGATATGGCTGTATCATTTGGGAGACCACCATTCAAGAAATTCTTGCCACTATAGAGGTGGCAAGAAATCATTGTCCTGGGAATCTGAGCTTCTATTCACAATAAGAGACATGCCATTTGTTAGTTCAGAATTTAAATCCACAAATGGAGAACCGGAAGGGACTTTCCTGGCTGCACACAACTTCTTAAGAGTGCAGGAGGGAGAGAAAGCCAGTTGGCTGGTTCCTGGTCCAGGTTCTTTCCTTATGGCATGTTACTTGTTTCAAAAAATTTGTCAAGAATACTAGATCTAAGTTCCTTGAAGGAGAGTTTGATGTAAATCAGAGCACATTAGTGCTTGGAAGGACCTTAGCAGGATAACAGGGTGGCTAAGAGCATTTATTCCTGGTTTGAATTTGCTTCATACTCACTTGCTGTTTTGACCGTGGGCAAGATTCTTAACCTCACCAAACCTTAGCTTTCTACATCCGTTCAGCAAAGATTCTCAGGGTACCCTCCCTTGGGGTTGCTCTGAAGAAGAAGTGAACTAATACATATAAAGCACAGGGAGGTATCTGGGTCACAAAAACAGTGTAACATGAACTATTTAGCAAGTATCTTGTCCATTCAGATAATAGATACAGAGACATAATAGATTACGCACATACCTTGATCTATAATGTGTTTCAATGAAAAATAAAAAAATATTTAAAATTCTGAAAAAATAATAGAAAAAGAAAAAAAATCTTGTCCAAATAGCTGCACACAGGAGGTCTTAAGAGTTGTGACTTGTCAGGGACACACAGCTATTGAATAACGGAGCTAGATTCAAACCCAGCTCTCAGGACCCTCGTCCGGTTCTCTGTACCCAGCATTACTATGCCCCAAGTGCTTACCAGAATGCTCTCATGAAGAACTTAGCTTATTGTTCTGAGCACATGAGAGTTGAGACACTTTGCTCTTATTAAATGGAGATGAAAGTTTGGTATCCTTGGTGGCTAGGGAAGCCAGAGTTCTCTATTACTCAACTCATTAAGGTTTATAAATGTAGAAATTGTTATTGATGGAACAGGTCTCAAGGACAGAGAGGAGATTGCTGAAGTTCATGCTTTTGCAAAGAAGGAAAATATCAGGTTTTATTTTTAAAATATGCGGTAGGGGCAAAAATCAATGTGTTCTAGTAATTTAGTCAAATGGTTCCTTCTGACTTTGTTGAGGCCTTCAAAAAACAATCAGTGAACACGAATTAATAATTTGGCTATTTGCTGCAATAAAGAACTGTATTGCAGATTCAGAGGTGATGAAAATGTGTATATTCTTTTCATGACACATTGAAGTTCCAGCTTCCAAGTGACCTGTATTAGTAATTTCTGTCTTATTTGTCAAAAGCATACAAATAGCACAAAAAGCATTTTGTCCTACACATTTCGACACCAGAGACTGCAATGAGCAAGCCTTGCACGCGCGCGCACACACACACACACACACACACAAGTTGTTCCAAAGCAGGTCACCATTGTTTGTAGACATTTGAACAAACCACTTACTGAGTGTAACAAGCAATAAGAAATAAGCAGGAGAATGTGAGTTGTTTTTAATTTTTTTTTAAATGGTAAAACTAGTTGGATTTAAAGGCTAGAGAAATATTTGTGACTTGCAAGAGTAAATATGCCCTATTTGGTAGAGGTCATTTTAGGAATGAAAGTGTGTTTTGCTGTGACTACTTATTTAGCATAATAGAAGTTCCCCAGCCTCCTTCAAAAACTCTCCTGCAAGGAAATTGATTTTCTGATGGAAGGTACTGAAGGGTATCTTTAGCATCAGTGGAGAAGCAACTAATTTAGCACTATCAGTGAGTCAGATGTCTGTATGTTCCCAACAGTAAACAAGAATTAAGCCATTCCTTACCCTGTTTCTATTACCCAGATTCCTTTGCAAGGAAAAAGCATGAATTGTGGCCACCATGAATTCTCAAATAACCTGATAATATATGCTCTCACTTCTTCATTTTGCCATTATTTTTATCACATTGTGCATATTATATGATTACAATTAGATATCCTTTTCTTTTTTAAGTCTTTTATTATATTCATTTGGTTTTTTTTATTATTATGGAGAAGGGTAGTCTTAAGGTGATTTCATTTTTAAAATTCTAAGAGATTTCAGCTTGTTTAAAGAGAACAAACTTGATGCTTGATTACAGTTTTTCTTTTCCTGTTTTCTATGCATTAATTCTATTCCTTAATTCTTCTATTCATTAATTCTGATTAGCCTTTCAGAAAGTTATCTTTTCCTGTCCTACGTAAATAAAACTACTCAGATTCCTGAAGACTCATTTGAGTTAGCTTGTTATGCCTTTTCCTCTCTTTCACTGAATAATGAGGTCTTTTCAAATTGATTGGTTTCTTTAAATCTCTCTCCAACACATACGTACTCACATAGGACTGCAAAAAAAAAAAATGTAGTGTTTTAAAGTTGAAAAAAAAAGGTCAAGGACTTGGCTAGGGGGCAAGATTAATAATATTAGGAGATGAGAGCAAGAAACAAAGTGAAATAAAATTCTATTTGTTGAGTTCTTGTTATGTGAAACTCTGTGTTTCATTTGAATAAGGAGCCTACAAGTTTAAATACGGAGCTGTGGCAAGGATGCCTACCTGTCCACCAAAAAGGTGTTCCAAACTTCCATTGTGTGAGCTTTTGCTGGGAGGGGGATACTCCGGGATACTAAATTTCCCAGTTCTCCTTGTGAGCACAGCCGTATGTCCAAGTTTACCTAAAGGGGGGACTACAAATGATAATTTTATACTTCAGGCATAGCTGAAGGAACACACCCAATGTTATTTTTCTCCATAATCCTTTCCACTTCTGTGTGACTGGAATCAAAAAAACCTCCAGGATGACAGTTTTGGATTGAACTGTGCCCCTCACACCTCAAAATGTATGTTGAAGCCCTGACCCCCACTACCTCTGTATTAGGAGAGAGACCTTTAAAGGGATAATTAAGTTCACAGGAGGCCATTAGGGTGGGCCCTAATCCAATTTGACTAGTGTCTTTACAAGAAGAGAACAGTAGGACACACAGGCACTGCACACATACAGAGGAGAGGCCATGTGAAGACACAGCAGGAAGGTGGCTGCCTGAAAGTCATGGAGAGAGGACTCAGGAGAACCCAAACCTGTCAACACTTTGATCTTGGACTTGTAGCCTCCAGAACTGTGAGAAATCAAATTTCTGTTGTTTAAGCCACTTATTCTGTGATTTTTTTTTTTTTTTTTTTTGGCAGCCCTAGCACAAACTCATACAGGGACCTTGGAAACCACCTGTTAAAGCTGGTATAACCTTTGTCATCTAGGATTCCTGAGTGAACAGAGTGGTGAGAGTCTCACTTCAGACCTGCTCTCTACATTATCTTGTGCACTATAAATAAACCTTCCCTAGGGTCACCTAGCTGGCTCATTTGGAAGGACATGTGACTTTTGATCTTGGGAGTCGTGAGTTCCAGCCCCACATTAGGTATAGAGATGTCTTAAAAAAAAACAAAAACAAAAACAATAAAACAAAACCCCTAAACTTCTGTGTACTTAAATTATTGTTATATTTGGAGTCTAATTGTTAGAGCAGTTTGCCTCTCCAAACTAGCAGAGGTGGTTTCCATGTCCAACAAATTATAAGGGCAGAGATTGATTGCTCAAATAAACATGGATGTGGCATGCATGGAAATGAATTGTGTGTTCATTCCCTCCCACAGCAGCTTTTCTAGGATTCATTCATATGCTTGGCTACAACTTCCAACCTCAATATTATCACTCTGTCCCTATCTGATAATGCAAATCTGCCTATTTATTGTTTCAAGAGTTTAAAGGACCATTTAATGAATAAAGAACAGAGTCTATGTAATTACATTGGAAAGTTCACTAAGGGTCTTGACAAAACTTCATGTGATGTGAGGTTTTCTTTTCTATTATCAGTAATGTACAGAGTAACAACAGAAATGTAAGGTCTGGGTTTAGATCTCAATATGAACCAATTCTAAAAAGACTAGCACTAAAGGTATGTGTCTAAGAGAGGAGGGATGAGATTTGAAATCTATGGAGACAGAAACTGGTCTATGGAATATACCTCTAAATCTTATAGCTCAAGTATAAAAGAAACTTAATAGAAGTGTCCCAAATTTGACAAGAATCCCAAAAGTTTACCTTATAAACTATTATCTTATAAACTTAGTCAACCAAACCAGAAGACTGATTTTGCTTCTTTCATTGTCTTCATTGAAAACTATAGTATAAAATCACTGCCATTGAAGAAGTCATCAAAGAGTATGTGAGATGTAGAGGGCTGTTATCAAGTGGGTGAATTAAACATATATAAATTTTTTTTCCTGAATTTTATATTTGTGTTGTCTGTCAGATTTTCTCTTTTTAGGTTTGAAGTTTGTTATAAATCTCCTTATTATAAAAATATTATTTTTCTAATCTACTTTTTGTACTTGATAGTATGTATTCTTTTTCTTAAGATACTAAAATTGTATAAATTTCATCTGTAGGCCCCACAAAACCTTGAATTTGTGCCACTAATAAGCCTTGACATGAACTCTCTGGTGACAAGAGCCTCCCACCCCACCCTAGGGCCCTCCTTTCAGTGCAGGGAAGCCTACCCATGACAGTGTTTATTATGCTGTTAATGCTGTTATTATCTGTTTGTTTGTTTTGGCTTAACTCCTGAAATCAGTTGCGACCTGGCTCTGCCTGGGACATGGAGACAATGTTCCATTTCAGTTCCATGTATTCACAGATACACAGTGGTGTTATAAGGAAGTAGGTGTGAAGCTCAGCATTTTTTCTAGATTGTTTCTATTAAAAACTATAATGTTTTTAAATGAAACATGAAAGATTTAGGGAAGGGATGCCTGGATGGCTCAGTGGTTGGGTGTCTGCCTTTGGCTCCCGGCGTGATACTGGAGTCTGGGGATCGAATCCCACATTGGGCATCCTGTGGGGGGGCCTGCTTCTCCTTCTGCCTGTATCTCTGCCTCTCTCTCTGTGTCTTTCATAAATAAATAAAATCTTTAAAAAAATAGAAAGATTTAGGGAAAAATACGTCTCTTTAAATAGGATGCCTTTATCTTTACTAAGTTTGTAAAATTGTATCATCATTTCTGAAATTAGTTTACTTGTGGGTATATAATGATTAGAAGCCAGTTTTTTAATTCAGTTCTTTCTTGTACATATTTTACATTTACTATTAAATTCAAGACACTTCAAAGTTGTTCTTATGAATACAGAGTACTGTTAGGTACTGAGGGTTGGACTATAGAATCTAAATCAGTTGACTTGGACACATGGTGAGTTAGCAGTACTGTTAGATAAGGAGAGATGTTTTTGGGTCTCAACTGAGTCATTTCTCTTTCAAAATACTGTGACATTTAATCTGACTTTCCATTGCCTTTATGTATCTGTGACTGATATAAGAGCTCATTACTCCTTGGTAATTTGATAACTGAATAAATGAGTGAATTCCCATGATGATGTTTTATATATATATATATATATATATATATATATATATATATATATATATATATAATTCCACCATGATGTTTTTTTTTTTAAGAATTTTTAAAATTTTAATACAGTTCAAATCAGTGGGCCAGGTTCATTTTAGCTCCTTCACTGCCAAACCTGGGGGCAGAGACTGCTTGAGTTTCTTTGCCTTCTCTTTGTCTGTAATGACCAAAGTATAAAGATATCGGCTGCATCGAACTTTAAACTTCACATTATCCTTATTCTTCTTGATCTTGAAGGATTTGGCGTCCTTTCGCTGGGCGGTCAGCAAGAAGTCCTTGATTTCCTCAGATTTTGCCAGGCATGGCAACGGGGGGCGCAGGGGTCAGTGCGCGGCCAGCACCCCCTGGCGGATTACCCCGGATTGCCCCCCAGGCTCCCCTTTACCGGCAGAGACACTCACCACCATGATGTTTTATATATATATATGTATTTCTCCTATGTGTCCAACTTGAATAAGTCTTAGGTTTAAATCCTACACTGTATAAGTTATATGACCTCCCTGATCCTTAGTTTTTTAATCTGAAAAAAGAGTTAAAAGTGACTGTTTCACAGAACTTCCTGAAGGTTAAATGAAATAACATCAATGAACTGCCTAGGACAATGGTAACTTTTAGTAGCTGCTCACAAGATGTGCATTTCCTTCATTTTTCCATCCATCATTACCTAAGACATTTAAGTCCAGCCTTTATGGAAGTATTATAAAGCGTAACAAGCAAAAGAATATGAGTGAATTTGTGGGAAATCATCTATCTTGCTGTCTGTTAATGTTCTCAAGTATGATGTCTTGGTGATGGTGAAGCACCATGTCATCCTCAGATACTTCTCTCTTTATCTCCCTCTGCCTAATACAACTGAACTTGGTATAACACTGCAGAAAGCAATGGATGATTTATTGGCCTTTGACCATGTATGTAGGTGCATAGAATTGCAGCCAACTTAGAGTATACAGAACGATTTATTTGGGGAAAAAAATTTAGAGCAATTTAGTTGATAATGTCTTCATTCTATATCATAGGAATATAGGGTAATATTTTTAACACAATAGAAATGCCTTTATCATTTCTGCTTTACAGAAGGCAAAATGTGAAGAACAGAGAGGTTAAGACATTGTCCCAGCTCACACAGCTAGTGAACATTGGATCTGAGACTGATACTGATCTTGCCATATGTAGTTTGCTTTTCTTTTTCCATAGAGTAACATAGTAGAAACAGGCTGCCTGGATTTGAAGCATAGCTGTGTATCTTATCTTCTCTGTGAAGAATGCTTCAATATCCTCATCTGTAATATGGGAAATAATAATAAAATATACATCTGTGGCAGATAGACCCTAGGGTAGTTCCCATGAGCTGCACCTTCACACTCTTATGTAATTCCGCTACTTAAGTGTGGGGGGACTTATGATGTACTTTTAACCATGGAATATGACAAACATGGTGGACAAACACAATTATATGTATATAATTATGTTGTGTATGATTGAAACACAGGTCTTACAAGGAGATTTTCTCTCTTACTGTAAGCTTTGAAAAAGCAGGTTGTCATATTAGTGAGTTGCTTATACAGAGGTCCCCATAACAAAGAACTTGGGACAGCCTCAGGCCAACAGCTAGCAAGAAAATGAGGTTCAGTTCAACAGCCCACAAAGAACTGAATGCAGGCAATAGCAGTACTTCCCAATCTAAGCCTCAGATGAGACTGCATCCCAGGCTGAGCCCTTGCTCT
The DNA here is from genome assembly GCF_003254725.2 of Canis lupus dingo. NCBI lineage: Eukaryota > Metazoa > Chordata > Mammalia > Carnivora > Canidae > Canis > Canis lupus. Next base: position 21,883,161 of record NC_064265.1, read on the forward strand.
CAGTTTTGCAAAGGATGTAGCAAAACTGTGTCTGAACTCCTAGCCCACAGAAATTTTCAGATGAGGGAATGTTGGTTTAAGCCCCTAAATTTGCAATAAAGTTGTTGTATATTGGTAGATAACTAATTCACCCTAATAGAACTATTGTGGAATTAAATCTGGTAATAATGTGAAATGCTTGTATCTATGGCAGACATATTAACTCAAAAGCAGCATTGTCATGCCTTATTTTTTATCCAGTAGCGTAGGGACATTTGTGTTCTTATATATATATTCCTGTCCTTTGTTACAATACAATCTCCAAAAAGCTTCCTATGAGGCCTTTCTAAAGACATATTTCTATGTTTATGCATTTTTTTTTGCATTTTTTTAAGATTTTATTTTATTTATTCATAGAGACAGAGAGAGAGAGGCAGAGACACAGGCAGAGGGAGAAGCAGGCTCCATGCAGGGAGCCTGACGCGGGACTCGATCCCGGGTCTCCAGGATCACGCCCCGGGCTGCAGGCGGCGCTAAACCGCTGCACCACCGGGGCTGCCCATTTTTTTGCATTTTATGTATTATTTATGCATTTTAAAGATGCATAATTTTTGCATTTTAATTTATTTATTATTTATTATTTTATTTATTTACTTATTTATTCTTATATTTTTTGTAGATATGACTACTTCTGAATTGCCCCTATATTTCTAGGGTCTTTGAAATAAAGCAAGACTCAACAATATTTAAAGAAAGTAACCATGGGGTACCTGTGTGGCTCATTCAGTTAAGCATCTGCCTTCAGCTTGGGTCATGATCCTGGGGTCTGGGGATTAAGTCTCCCATCAGGCTCACTGCTCAGTGGGGAGTCTGCCTCTGCTTCTCCCTCTTCCTCTTCTGCCTCTGCTTCTCCCCCTAGTCTGCCTCTGCCTCTTCTTCCTCTTCTGCCTCTGCTTCCTCCCCCAGCTCGTGCTCTGTCTTGCTATCTTGTGCACTTTCTCTCTCTCAAGTAAATACATAAAATCTTTTTAAAAAATAAAAAAAAGTAGTGGCTTGCTAATTAAGACATTTTGATTGCAAACGACAGAAACCCAAGTTAGATTAGTTTAAGAAATATAGGAAATTTATGAGCCTGTATAATTGGGAATGGTAAGAGTAAAGGTAGGGACAGATGGAAGAAGGGATTCAAACAAGATAGGCCTCTCTACTCATCTTTCCATAAATCACATCTGTTTCTTCCACATGAGGGTTTCATTGTCTTTGTGTGGCTTCAGAAATGGCTACAAGCTAATCAAGCTTATATATTAACAGTTCTAAGACCAGAGTGTGAAGAACACATCCTCTCATAGCTTCTTTTCTGACACTTCAGACCAATGAGTATGACCACCATGGGGCAAGCTACTCCAGGGGGCTCAAAGTAGTTTGTGAGTCTACTCTCTATTTCTAGAGGCTGGGTAGAACTATTCCCATAAGAAGGGTGGGAAGACATGTTAACTAGACAAAACAGTGGTGTCTAGAATTGATTTAGCAACATTTTTCTCAAGTGCCTGGAATTTAAATATTTACTACTGGAAAACCTGATTTGGATAGCATTCTCCATAAATGAGCCATTTGGCTTGCTAATAGATGATTATGAAGCATAAGTTCACTCCATACTTCTGAGCACTCTTTTTTCTTCCCTGTTTTAATTAGTGATTCTGGAATGAAAGGCCCAGAGATTGAAATCTGAAAACAATTAATGGTAATTCTATCTATAGCTGACCCTAATTATTTAGCTCAATTGGCTAGAGCTGTGTGTTAATGAGGCTAATGTGGTGGGTAAATCCCTGTGTGGACCAGTCGGTTTTACTCATTGTGGAGTATGGGCTCTCCTCTTCCCCTAACCTTCTTCTGAAAACACCAGCTTTGGGATGTGGGACAGATCAAATGAAATTATTCAGCACAATTCTATTTAGCTGGGAAAACAGCTTCTGAAGAACATGGTTGGCAATCATTTACATTTGTAAAAGATGGCACAATTATTTTCATATTAGGTACCTGATTATATGCCATAGTTGTCTGACTTAACCATTGCCAAGATGTTTAAAAAGATTTTTCCTGCCTTTTTCAGTGAGGTCTCATCACCCCAACACCTGCTTATGATAATGAATGAAACTTACAGGAAATTTAAAGATAAAGGAAGAACCATAAATGTTAATACTAATGGCTATGACAGATCTTGGTTTTATTGCACAACTGGATTTGGCACTACTTTTATTTGTATAGAATTTTGATGCTTCTCCATGAAACCCCAAAATGAAGCTTTATCTAGAAGTAGGACAGGGGAAAATAGCTGTGGAGATGATCAGAGTAAAAATAACACCAAAAACAACAACTGACTTTTTTTTTTTAGCTCCTCTTTGGGTCAGCTACTGTGGTTATTTCTCTCCATATACTACTAAATTTCATAACAACCTTTTCAGGTAAATTCTTTTATTTGCCATATTCTATAGCAGAGGAAGCAGAAGCAGAGTAGGTAAAAATAACTTGTTTTGTGTTATACTTATGCAGAGATTTGAACCTAGGCATTCTGAATCCAGAGCCCATACTTTTACACTAGCTGATAATTCTACATTCTTAGTTATCTGACATTCCACTAATGCTTGTGGTTTGATAACCAGCCACACTCAGAATTCATGTTCATAGCCACATTCCTAAAAGACATACATAATTATTAGAAAAGATTATAGTTTTGCATTATGGGTCACTTGGTTGCAAGTAATGCAACACTATTCAAACTTGCATATGTAACTAGCTCGCTCTGGTCCCACATGCACGTGGCTTCCAGCTCATGCTCCCACAGGATGTTTCCATTTAACCATTAACGGAACCTAAACCAGTATCTGCAGGACCCAAAGCTAAACTTCCAGAAGAAAGAATGAGATGTGACCAGAGGGGTGCTATCCCTTTATGAACTAGAGGGCAGAAAGGTATTCTGAGAAGATGTGGGTACTGGAAAGAAATGATTGGCAGAGGACATCATTTGGGCTCATCAATACAGTTGTTCTCTGTGGATCAGTGTGATGATGGTATTGATTATAAACCACCAGAAAATGGAAAGAGTGTACACTGCTTATATAGGAGAGCCTCGGTTCAAATTTGCAGTTTTCTACTTACTGACCTGTGGCCAGTTTAGGCTGATTTTTATTAATTTAAATATGCTTCGATTTTGTCACCTATTAAACAACAATAAAAATGCTACCTTAAATTACTGGATAATTCCATAAAGTCATTAATGCAAAAGTTTCCCCTACTAAACAATAAATAAATGCTATTCATTCTTTATTATAAACTTAATTTTGTATTCATTTTTAAAGACTTCATGCATGTATGTTTGTATGTACTTGTTATATATCTCTGTGTGTTTGTGTGTGTGTGTGTAAGTTAGTTACTATCAATGGTACACAATCAATTTTAAGAATAATTTTTGGGAGAACAAAAAGCTAGGAAGTTAATTTTGATTAATGTGAATAAATTCTCTGTTTTGTAAATGCATTTGAAATAAGGAACTGTTTTAATTAAAGACTGCATTCCTCAATGTTGCCTGATAATACATGATATGCTATAAGTATACAGGAGAGGGAGAGAGAAGAAGATAACCCCTCACACATCCCAGAACAAGAAGCAGGTAAAAGAACTTCATCCATTTGCAGCAGAATTGATCAGAAGAAAATAGTTTTGACCCTTAAGTAACATCTCTTTTTGAAAGCTAGCAGCTTTCTGCCTCTGACACGGAGGTTAAATCCTAATTATCTCCATGGAGAGAGATGGTAGGACTCTTCTTTCAATGGGGTGGAAAGGTTTGACGGTGGAATTTATTTAATAGAAGCCACAGTCACTGTCTTGCAGCTGCTTCCTTTAATCAAAACCTTTTGTTTTCCAGTTCAGGTCCCCCTGTGAGGGAGACCATAGGATGGAGCACAAATTGTCTGTTCTGGGAGTCAGGAGACCAGCCCTTCTCCATTTTCACTCTTACTTGCTTTGCAGCCGGGATCCAATTTATTTCTCCAGCCCTCACTTTTTTCATCTATTTCAAATGCATTCTAAAGTCACCTGAAACTAAAAGTTATTATTGATGTTCCATTTTGTACATAAAATATATGGTATTTCCTATACCCTCCGTGAGTCAGTCAGGATACTGGTAGGAAAAATACCTACTCTAAAGGGTTTAATGGAATTCATAAAAGGACTGTGCTTGGAGGTGAAGGCAATGCTAGAGGAACTAAGTTGTGTGGTGGCCCCCAGAGGTGGAATCATGGCCACTCCTGGGCCCAAAAGGGAAGGGAAAGGGAATAACAATGCTGGAGCCCTGGGAGACCTGGGCTGGGCAGAGGGACTCGGGACTGACCCCCCGAGGCTGACAGTAAAAAGAAGCAGTTTCTGTCAGAGTAGTGTGGACCTTTGGCGAGAGCTGGGAAAGGTACACTAGGCTCTCTCATCTCCATCCCTCAGTTCTCCTGTTGGTGCCTCTAGGGACCAAACACAACCAGAATTCAGGAGGAAGGAATCAAGGTGATGGAGTGAGACCAGGATGGAAGAAATCCAGGTGATGGAGTGAGACCCCTAGGGAACAGAGGAGGTTAGAGAAAGAGAGTGGATGGAGGTGGTCCACAGACAGTAACTGGTGTGGTGTGCATTATGAGGCTTTCCTATAGTAGTATACATGAATCATTTTGCATTTGACTTATCAAATGTTGGATAATGTTGAGTAGGGTGAGCCTTTACTTTGAAGTGTTTATGTTCAAATATTTTAATAAAATCATTAAAGATCGAGGTAGGAATCTTTTAATTTCTTCATCTGTAACCTTGCAATTAGTCCCTAACTCACCAGATAGTAGTAATGATTAAATGAGATTAAAAATAACAATTAGTGGGGATCCCCTGGTGGCTCAGCGGTTTAGTGCCTGCCTTCAGCCCAGGGCATGATCCTGGAGTCCCGGGATCAAGTCCTGTGTCAGGCTCCCAGCATGGAGCCTGCTTCTCCTGCTGCCTGTGTCTCTGCCTCTCTCCCTCTCTCTGTGTGTGTCTCTCATGAATAAATAAATAAAATCTTAAAAAAAAAACAATTAGAAAAAAAAATGACAGTCTTCAAATTAACCCTATGGATACTGCTATTATTTCCATTTTAGAGATGAAGAAACTGAGGCATGGGGACGTTATCAGTGCCACGGGAGTGAGTCAGGCAAGTGTTGAAAGACATCTGAAGAGAGAATAATCTGTTTTCTTTATGTGATCTGGTAAAGGTGAGGGGTTGACACCTCATCTGTGTCACACCTGTGATTGACACACTTGTAATTTCCTACCCTGGCTCACATCCGTTGCTGGGCATTTTGTAAATTCATTGGTAGATGCTAGGATTCATAGGTTTGCCATCATTTAGAATTTTCAGTGATAGACATTCACTCCTTTGACTTACTCTTCTCTTCAGTTTAAGCCCAAGGAGACCCCAATTCTATTTTCTCTGTGCCCAGGCTGCTGTGCCCAGGCTGCTGTGCCTAACTGGAGACATTTACCAGATGTCTCTATTGTGTCCAATACAAATTCTTTCTCTTTGTATCTGAACCCCCAGTGGGGCTCACATGTCCTTGCACTTCTTCCTTCCCAACTCCCTGTCTATTCCTGGAAATGAAATGTCCTCAACCCCCACAGTCTGGTCCAGTGATCTCACTTCTAAACTGCTTGCAGCCTCCACACTCTTATGGAAAGGGCATACCTTTTGCTTCCTCTACCGAGAAGTGTTAGGACTAAGGTTAATTTCCTGTGAGCTCCGTCTTCATTTCAGAAGCTTGTATGGGTTTCGCCCACTTTCTCATGCTTCCTGCTGGAGTCAGAAGGATGCTCAGGGTTGTTCTCTGTACCTGTACCAGTGACTTCACCCTTTGCTACCACATGTGGACCATTGGTTACAACCCTCTAATTCCCTTTCTACCTTCCTAACCTGACTCCTCTATGGCCACAAATATCTCATTACTTTCTCTATCAAAAAAAAAAAAAAAAGCTACATTTTAGGGAGGAAAAAATAACTTTTTTTTTCACTTAAAAACATTCCTGCAAGCTGTTCTCATTTCTCTCCTCTTTGCATATTTCTTTAGAGAGTTTCCTATACTAAGTGACCCCATTTTCTTACCACCTACTCACTGTTCAAACTTTTACAACCCAGTTTCTTTCTACCTTACTCTACTAAATTACTTTCTCTAAGTTTATCTGTTAATCACCAGAATCACTTAATTCTCAGGCCTTACCTTATATTACCTCCTTGGATTTTACATTGTGATCCACCCAGTTCTCCTTCCTTTGTCCTTGGATTCTAGAGCACAAAATATTCCCACTTTTCTCTTAGTCTTTTTTCTCTCTTGGTTGCTGAATACCTCTCTTCCATTTCCAAAACTAGATATCCTTCTTAGCATAACACTGTCAGGCTAATTATCCCAAATAATTATTGATATTCCTAGACTTTGAGCATGGCACTATGCAGCTTAAAACCAAAAAGCCAAGCAACCAAAAAACTTTTGGCAATTTAGTAAGTCCAAACAAATCAAATGTTAACTCTTCATTTTGGCAGGCAATTTCATTTCCTTTTCTAATCCAGGTCACTTTCTGAGTGTGTATGTATATATATGTGTGGATATAGATATAGATATGGATATAGATATAGATATTGTTATTTCCTCATCTAAGGTCACCTACATTAGTCAGGCTGAGTTTGGCTCTAGTAACAAACATCTCTGACTCTCAATGGGTTTGCAGTGAAAGTTTCTTTTTCATTCTTGAGGATTCACATGACAACTGAGCATCTGTTCTTGTCACCATCTCAACATAAATTCCTTTCTATGATTGAGTCAGAGTACGCAAGGGCTTTCTCTTCCTCAGCCTAGATATAAGATCTGCCACTTCCACTAACGTGTCACTGGCTAGAACAAATCATATGGCCATGCATACCTGCCACATGCTGTCCACTCTGTATAGAAAGAATCCTTCCACCACCTCTGCCTCCTGAAACACTACCTACCTTTCAAGGCCTGTATAAAATATCAGTTTCTTATTTAGTCTTTCCCCAATATTCATACCACTAACCTATCAACTACATAAATATCCACAGATGTTTAAAAAATATGTAATTATGAATAGGATAACTGTGTTGTTAAAAATTCAAATACCAAAGAATAAAAAATGAAAGACTGATCCCCACCCACACCTCCAATCTTGCTTCCTTAAGACATTTGATCATTACTTGTACTTTTTCAACTGTACTTTGATAATTTTAATGTGTATAAAGGCATATTTGTGTAGGTATTTTTAGACAAATGGAATTGTATTAGACATTGTCCTGTACTTGGCTATTTTCATGTCTTATGTTTGAGTTTTTTCTGTATTAGCTTGTAGCGAACTAGCACATTCTTGTTCACACATATTTTCTGTATAGATAACAATACAATTTCTGTTACCACATCCTATAAGTGAACACTAGTTTTACTGGTTTTGGAATCTTACAAAAAGTGCTATAGTCATTAATGTATATAAGAATTTGAATGCACATAGGAGAGTATCTTTAGGAGAAATTACTAGAAGCAAGATTGTTGGATTTGAGGGGACAGGTACTTTTAGCTTGGCGAAACATTGCCAAATCCTCTCCCCTCAAAATAAAACAAAACTGTGGCACTGATTTATATTCCTACCAAAAGTGTATAACAATGGTTTTCCTCAACCTATTACCAACTCTAGATATTATCAGTCTTTTCCTCACCAAATTAAATGGTATGCTTCTTTAAGAGAGGCCATTTTTTATAGATCTTTTTTTCTACTGTATTGGTTGACATATAGAAAGTATTCATTGTTTTATCTAATTTCTTTCTTAGTTTTGTAATTGAAAGTGAGAGTATTTAAGCTGGACCTTGAATGATAGTAGTTTTGGGATAGAGGCAGAGAATTCCTGGTATCAACAGAGGCATCAACAACAGAAGCAGGAGGAGGTAAACAGGCATTATCTAAACCTAGACCTTTTTGTGCAGAGGTGTAAGGGTAGTGAAGGAGAAGTAATGGAGGAGATGGTTATAATCATTTTTGGTGGCTCTTGAATGTGGGCTAATGAGTGGTTTTAATAGTTTAGCAAAAGTAATAAGTGGGAAGCAGGAGATCTAAATTTTGCTCTTGTCTTTGCTACTAACCTGTTTTGGGCTAGTATTTGGGTCTCAAGTGCATTTTCTCATTTCTAAAATGAAGAGTTCTGTTTATTTCTTCACACTTGCCTTCAATATATATATTTTTAAGATTTTTACTATTTTTACTTATTTATTCATGAGAGATACAGAGAGAGAGGCAGAAACATAGGCAGTGAGAGAAGTAGGCTCCCTGAAAGGAGCCCAATACGGGACTCGATTCCAGGACCCCGGGATCATGCCTTGAGCCAAAGGCAGATGCTTAGCCACTGAGCCACCCAGGTTTCCCTCTTTCCTTCAATATTTGTGCACCTGCCAAGGTATGCAAGGCAGTTGATTAGTAGCTCTGTGTATAAATAACAATGAATAAGACTGCCTGGTTCCCAATTCTCTCTGAAAATAAAGTATCATGGAGAACAGAGGCCAGATGAAGGCATCATTACAATATTGTGCTAAGTGATCCAAATGGAGATGTGTCGGGTGCCTGGGTACCATTAGTTGGATCACTTCACCACCACAGCATGAGCTGATTTTCTAAAGCTTCCTGAAGCTTCGGGGCAGCTACAACCATCTGAGGGGTGAAATGTGCCTTCCAGATCACTAATGAAATGCAGTTATCTGGCCTGATAGGGCACAGGGCATCTGTGGATGCTTGTGAGCAAAAGTGACGTGATCTTTTGTTTATAAAATAATGGTAACGTTCTAGAAATAATTAGCATCAAATTTTGTTTACCTTAACTGATTTCACACTTAGCAACCTTATAAAAGTAAAGCATTTGCTCTAATCTAGGCTTGGAAGTACTAGAAGACACTGCTTTTTAAGAGACGTTCATTTCCAAAGGAGGCCAGATGCTTTTCTGAACTCCCCAGTGCCTCCTCCCCAGGGGTTTTCCCCATCTTGGGAGAACAGACTCTAATCTTATGGGTTATTTTTTACTCTTGAGGTTTCTTTGTAACACTTTGTGCTAATCAATTGGAAGTATTCATGCTAATGAAATTGCACAAATGGCCTCATTAGCTGGAGGGTTTTTAATTTTATTTCATTTTTATTTTATTTATCTTTCTTGAGGTTTCGAATGTTTCACTTCATTCATGCAAATGAGTCAGCAGGAAGAATTCAGATCTGTCTTGGCCTGTAGTCTATCTTGTGCTTTCTAAAGTGAAAAATCTTTTGGGTTCACCCTCAAGAATTAATCTCAGATATGTACTTTGTAAATAATTTGATCACCCATCCAGTGATGTATATGGATTCTACTCTGTTTTGGAAAATTGTTTTGGGGTTTTCATATAGTAATGATTATTTTAATTTTTTAAAAAGATTTTTTATTTATTCATGAGAGACAGAGAGAGAGGCAGAGACACAGGCAGAGGCTCCATGCAGGTAGCCTGATGTGGGACTTGATCCTAGGACTCCAGGACCACATCCTGGGCTGAAGACGGCACTAAACCACTGAGCCACCCGGGCTGCCCTAATTATTTTAATTTTTATCTAGATTATTTGCCTACATGGCAAAAGTAATAATGATAAAATGCTCCTAAAGAATAACAACAGTAAGGGCAGCCCCGATGGCCCAGCAGTTTGGTGCCACCTTTAGCCCAGGGTATGATCCTGGAGATCCCAGCGAGTCCCACGTGGGGTTCCCTGCAGTGAGGCTGCTTCTCCCTCTGCCTGTGTCTCTGCCTCTCTCTCTCTCTGTGTCTGTCATGAATAAATAAATAATCTTAAAAAAAATAACAGCAGTAAAAATAGTAAGTGTTCCCGAGACTTCTATAACTTTCTATGCAGATTTTCTGAGGATTTTCTTTTTTTCTTGGATTCCACTAGTTAGATACGGGTTCTCTAGGTTGAATATTTAATTTTCATATCTTTTCATCTATTGTTCATACTTTTGGTTTAGTTTTTGTATTTAATTGTGAAGATATTTTCTGAAGTTTTTCTTTAAACTTTTCAATTACATTTTGCATATGTACTTTCATATTTATAACTCTCAGAGCTTTTTTGCATATGAATATTTGTTTTTAACAGCATCATCTTCTAATTTCATGCATGAATATATTCTGTTATCTGTCATGGAAATTTTTTTTTCTATTACTTGCACCATTCCTGTTTCCTCTGCATATTGTACGTGTCCGTGTACCTGCGTATGCGTTTTGTTTAGGTCTTTGTCTTCCAATATGAAAGGTTTTCTTGAATGTTTTATGATTGATCATCAGTTTTAGAAAAGGCATATTTGATGTCCTGCATGAATGGTGGTAGGATCAGCAATGTAGGGTGAAAAGATAGAGCTATTTTTCATTAGAAGACTCTAAACATTACTGAATCTAGGTCTTATTCTGGGGCTTTCAGTGTTTTGAGAGGCACCATTTAATCTCTGGTGGCCTGTAAAAGTTGCTCATTTCTTTTCTTTTTTTAAGATTTTATTTATGTATTCATGAAAGGCACACACACACAGAGGCAGAGACACAGGCAGAGGGAGAAGCAGGCTCCATGCAGGGAGCCTGATGCAGGACTCAATCCTGGGACTTGGGATCACGTCCTGAGCTGAAGGCAGATGCTCAACCCCTGAGCCACCCAGGCAACCTGAGATTGCTCATTTCTTTAATGCTGTCCAGTCTCTCTGTTCTATGATGATGGACATATCCTGCACCAACCTATCTAATATAGTTACGATTAGCCACATGTAGCATTGTGCACTTGGAAGGTACAGTTGAGGAACTAGGTCTTTATTTTGCTTCATTTCAATAGCCACATCTTGCTACTGGCTAACATATTGTCAGCACAGTTCTAGATTTTGGAGGGAAGAAGGGGACTGGGAAATTTTACCAGTTATTTTATTGACCTTTACTAAATTCCCATTTAGTCAGTCACTCCCCCCAAATAGCTACTGGGTTCGAACATTTCCAAGAATATACCTCTTGCTACAATCAATGATGGATCAAAAGTGAGCATGAAATATAAAATGGCAGGACCTGGGAGTCTAACCACTCCTTCTAAAGCATCCCCTGCTTTTATAGCCCTAGGTGTCACCCCCAAGGTGCCTCGTGGCCCAAGTCCCTGTAGCTCACTATTACTCTGAGATGGAAGTGAGATTTTGTTGTTGTCCTCTCACTTGAAGTCTCTAGACTTCACCTTTTTCACTTTGTTCCATCCATATTTATGTTGTCATTCCATGTAGGGATTTTGATTCTGGTTCTTGTGTTCATTGACCTTTTTTCAGGTCCCACATTGAAGGAGAAAGGGGCAGAAACTTGTTTACTTTCCATCTTATTATAGAGTTGTTTTACCTTCCATTTGAATATTTGTGATTCCATAAAATAATGCATTGTTATTTGACTTTCTTCAAATATTCAATGTAGAAATTGTGCCAACCACCTTAGAAATTCAAGTTTCTTAAGAATTTAATATCCCTATTATCTTTTAATATCTTAAAAACTTGATCATTTAGCAATATGCTACATAGGAATTCATGATGTTAGTCCAGACCTGTACATAACAAAAATTCAAATGTTTCATTAGAAAATTTTGATTGATTACCATGTCTTTATTTTTTTCTTTACAGAAGCACTAAAATAAATGATTGATGTCTTTATGTGTTTTATGAGTAAATATAATCTAGGTTATTATGACATTAATATTTTAAAATTTTGCATTAAAAATTAAAATAAGGCATATTAGAACCAATAATTTGCTCTTTTTAAAAATGGCATATCATAATGGCATGACTTGTATCAGTTGATTTTGTGCAGCTGATACTAATCAATACAGTTGTTACTATCTAGAAGAAAAAAAAATCAAAATCAGGTTAGGAGATCTTATTTGGAAAAATTTAAAAATGGCAAAAGGCATGAGTACATATTAAAATAAAAATGTTAAAAAAATAAAATAAAATAAAAATGTTCTACTGTTAGAAATTTTAAAAATCCCTCAGACTATTATTTTCTTTCAACTACTTTTTGGTCAGCCTTAAACATTTGTTCTACATACCCTATGATTTTAAGTAAATAACTTCTCTGAGCATTATTTTCCTCATCTCTAAAACCAGAATAATAACACAAAACTTCAGATTTGCAAGACCAGTGCTCTAACCCCTGAGCTATGGAGCCGACCACTTCAGATTTGTATAGTGGATCAGCATTAGAGTCATCAAAAGGCTTAGCACATGGGAGATTCTCAATAAGTAGTAACCATTCTAGTTCACCGGTAGAAATTGTCTCCTATGCAAACCCTGGAGGACATACTTAGGCAAATTAGGAACAATTTTGATTTTAAAACTATAAAATGCAGATTCCTCATGTTTAATGTTTTTGTCTTTTGATACCACACAAACTCACCCACTCGATAAATGTGTATTCAGTATTTTGTATTTGCAAGCACTATAATTAACCCTTAAAAAATCCTTTCCAGAATCTTTTCTCAACTTTCTCTTTCTTACAAATGGAATAACAGTATTTCAACCAAATCCATAAAATGGCTTGCCCTCTGTTTGTTGTGAACTGTCGAGATATTTGTCTGTAAAAAAATGGAGCTAGCCTACAATGAGAACCAGCACTAACTTTTCAGTGACCTTTGTAGAAAAGTTTATATGTGACCCCAGATTGACATTAAAAAATAGTTGAAGTTCATTTGGAAATCACTACCTTTTTTAGTGGAGTTCTCTTTAGCCATTTTTATAAATATGACATTAGAAATAGTTTTAGGCATGACTGGTAGACTCAAGGACGCCTTGTTCCATTCAGGTCAGCCATGTAGATAATCCCTATTTAAGATTTTTCTGAATGTTAGAGAACATAGTGAACTTGTCTGGAATTATTAAAGAAGTTGAATAAATAATATATAGTTTTGAAATGAAATAGATCTATATTTGACTGAGAGGCCAGGATAAACTCTGGTGACACTGGGTTTTTTATAGTAGAAATTTGCATTCCTTTTTCAAGTCCGAAAATATTTATGTAGTTTACCTAAGTCATAGTACCTAATTTGTGCTTTAAACTAACACACATAAATTCATCTATTCATAAATTAATAAAAGGCATAAATTGGTGCTTGAGATTTTTTTTTCGTTCAGGATCCAAGTCAACAGGAATTATTTGAGACTCTCGTCTCTTGCCTATTGGACAGAAATCTCACTTTCTTCAGTTTTGAGCAATGACATTGCTTCAGTGTCATTAAATCCAATTATAGTATTTGGTCCAGTTATATTGTTTATTCACACATAAATGATCCAGTTGGGAATATGTTATATAGTGCTTGCCAATTCTTTCTCCTAAATTTCCCCCTCCTAATGATCAAGCTTAAAATGTTTCAATGTTTTCTAAAATTTTTATTATGGATTTTTTTTCCCATTAAGCTAAAAGCTGTGTGTACATGGTTCTCTACTGCTGCCTATTCTTACTTCTTTAAAAAATTCTTTTAAATCTAGAATTCTTTGAAAAATAACTTAATGAGATATATATTTATAAATTTACCCGTATAAATATTAAGCTAAATATATCCAATAGATATTGTTTGAAAAGGGTGAAAAAAATCACTTATTTCCAAGACTGCTCTAAGACCTCATGGTTATCTTCTTTTATGAATATTTCAGCCCCTTATGAATTATTACAGATGTATTTGGTAATAGGTGTTCCATAAAGTGGGTTTTCCTTAAGGTGGTATGCGAATCAGTAGATATCTCACTAAATACATTTCATTCTTCTCTTTGGCAGTTTCAGGCATCTGTACAGTTCACCCTTTGTCTTTCGCCTCTCATTAAATGTTGCCTGGATCATCGTTCAGACATCTCAGGTTTCTGTGTCTTCTCCTCTCTTTCCTGTTCAACCAGCTCTCCATATGTTGGATTAAAATTTTCAAGGACTGTTTGTGATACCATTTCCCATCTATGCAAAAACACATTCCAGGTCTTTGGTGAGCTCATCTTGCAACAGCCTTCTTAAGTTTATCACCCATCTCTACCCAATGCTTTATCACCTATCCCTACCCCATACGTTACCAAGTACCCATTGCTTTGTTATCTCCATATGGGCCTTTTCTATTCCTTCCATTCTGATATGTAGTTGGCTTGTCTTGATGTGCCTCTCACAACTCCCATCCATTTTTATGGTCCTACTCAACTATGAAACTTAAGCTTTAAAGCTATTTTCCACCAAATCTTCCTAATTTACTCCTGTTAGAAATTGCTCTCATTCTCCCTTTCTACCCCCTGAACTTCTTTAGCATTTTATTTGTATATTGTTTGTTACTCTGTGTATATTCTAAGGTTTTTTTTTTTTGAGAGGCAGTGTGTGTGTGTGTGTGTGTGTGTGTGTGTGTGTGTGTGAGAGCAAAGGGTGGGGAGGGGCAGAGGGAGAGGGAAAATTTTAAGCAGGCTCCCTGCCCAGCACAGAGCCTGACGTGGGGCTCAATCTCATGACCCTAAGGTCATGACCTTAGCGGAAATCAAGAGTCCTACATTTAACCACCCAAGTGCCCCTATATTTTAAGTTTTATGGAACTACAGTTAATATCTCATTTTTCTTTAGATCCTTCCCTCCTCTTCTTTAATAACATAGTTTCTAGCTTACATAAGCTAAATACAGCTTCAGGAATCTTGCTTGTTTCATTTAATAAATATCAGTGTGGTGTGAATTGCAGGACTTTGTGAGTCACTTGATAACAGTACTTAAAAATAATCTCTATGAGTGCTCCCACTAGAAAAGAAAATGAAACCACTAATTAATTAGGTTATCTATTATAACTAGTTGATTAAACCTTGAACTGAAACATAGCTTTATTTTTAAAGCAAACCCTGTTTAATTAAAATGCCTTGTTTTTAGGTCAGTAGTCAATACTTTTTTTTTTCAAATCTACAAATATGCCAATTGTTAGGTATATTAGCCAGCATCAAGATACCTAGCAGTATTTGACACTCACAAAAACATGGGGGAAAACAGCATAGCTATCATGAAAGTAAAACTTTCAATTTCTTAGACTACATTAGCAGAGGGATGCATTCTTAGGGCTAAATTCATTGTTTCAGGTCTGGAAGTGGGGGTTATATCATAAAGTGATACTCCCTTTTCCCCTATATCATTAACTTCCTCTGTATTTTTTAGCTATGAAGGAAAAGCAAAGATGAGGGCAGCAAATACTCAGTTCCTCACAAGCACAGAGAGTAATGAAAACTATTCACAGATGCACCTCTGATTATGTTAGCTCCCATTCCCTCAGAGTATCACCTCAAAAAATCAGAAGATGCCTGACTGATGAAAAATTTGTCTTCTGACTGCGTCAAACTGCTTATATTATTTGAAGATGAGACCAGAAGTCTCCAAAGAATACTAAATTCCCACCCTTCTAAGGCTTTGTGGCTCTGTATACTGAATCGTGTGGTTTGTAACTATCTGGTGTTTGCTTTATTTTATTTATCCTCTTAATTTTGCTACAAAATTATTGAAGCATTTGGGAGTAAATCACTCTCAAACTCAAGTTACCCTCTTCTTGCAGCTGCTAAAACTGAAATTCAGAACCATTTTGGATAATTTTCTTTCCTATATCATCTTTTCTTTTAATTAGAAGATGATTTTGAAAGAGTTTCTGGGAACTTTTGCAGTTAAATGGCCATTATGTTTCAGTCAAGGCTGTCAAATTGCTGGTTCTTTGAAAAATAAAAAAGCCTTTGCATTGTGAAATCGCATTGATGTCAATGCCTCTAGATTAATGTTTTAGAAGAGACTTGATCTTCAGTTAGGTCTTGTGCATGTTTTTGGTAGAAAACCACCATAGAATGAAGGATTAGGGGCTGATGTTCCATGTTCATTGGTATTTATAAAAGATCACTATAAGATTTTCATGCTTATCTTCCTTACTTTGTCTTTCTTGGCCTGGAAGCTTTGTGTCTGCAGACAACTTTAGTTTACTTCACTTAGGGAACTTTGTCATTATTTCTGCTACTCAAAAATCATCTTGGTTGATAAAATGAGATTCAACTGAGAATAATATGTTTCTCTATAGTGAGTGAATATCATTAGGTGGCCCACACTGATCAATGAGTTCTGGGATAGAAGAGAAAACTATAGATATTAGAAGCTGAGGCTTAGTTCATTCCAATTTCTAGAGTTGGTCTGGTATTCAATATTGGTCATGTAATAGGTGCCCTATTTTCCTCTTTTATATGTACATGGGTTCCTGTCTTGAAGAGTGCTAAAGTGAAGACCTGTACACAAATAATAGGGCTTGGAAGATGAAACAAAGCACTGAACAAAGGTGAGAAGTCTCATTCTTAAGAGGTCTGCAAAGATCGACCACTACAGGCATTTATAGAGCCTGGAACAATGAAGAACCAAGCTTACAATGTGCTGATTCTTGTCCGGGGGAGAAATATTGGGTGTGGTGCAAGTATATGACTATCTGTTGGAACTCACAGTAGCCCTGGTGTAGGTGAGCTGTGTGATATGCATGCTTTTCAGGATTCCTTCTAGTCTAAGTTCTGTTAAGACAAATGTATATTTTTAAGCCTGAACTAGAGAGTGTCACAACTACTTATTATTTAATATTGGTTATGAAATGTCAGAACATTTAATTAACTGTCTGTTTTACCTGTGGTAGCAAATGAGCAGTTTTATTTTGTACTGTATTGATTTATACATATTTTAAAAATATGTAAGTAATTAGCATTATGGCTCAACAGCTAATTGTCAAAGCGGCTGTATCCTAGGTCATGAGTTTATTTTGTGTTTTCTTTCTAGGGGTCATGGCTAGAGGATCAAAATTTCATTATAAATGAATATAGGATTAAACAGGTTGAGTAGCTTAAAAATACTTTGTTGAGCATAAGGCAAGATGGGGGAATCCCTCAGTTTAGGATTGGTTTAAATTTTCTCCAATTTTTATTCATGTCAGACTGATCGCTAAACTTAAAATTTCTAGTCACTATGTCATGGTGGCTTAAAGCGCCTGTAATGGCTATTATCCATTATCCACCCAGATCACCTTGATCCTCCTGGCTGTATCTGTGTGCCCTTCCCAGCTTTGATATGCTTTTGCTTCCAACACTTTGCTGTTGGGCTACTAGACCACATTGCCAACCTGGGCAGAGAGCCAGAAGTCTCTGAAATTTAAGATGCCCGAGAAAAGTCCTTAACAATGATTGACAGATATGGGAATATGTAAGCCTAACTTCCTCACATCGAGTCAGAACAAACAATGGCATAACCTACTCCAGACACCCCTACAAAATCAGGCTAAAGCCATTCTCCACAGGCAGGGCCTAAAATCACAGCATCCATATTCTTCTGCCTCTCTCTGTCCTGCTTCCCCATAAGTTTCCTGGTCTCTCCTAGAATCATGTCATTAAAAATCACTGTACAGTGTGATCTTTATCTCAGAGTCTGCTTCTGGGAATCCAGACCTAAGACAGGTCTGTTCAAAAACAAAGATGCACAGACTTCATCTGTTAGCTAGCTCCATTCCTGTTTGTCATCCCACACCTTCATGAAGATGTGTTACAGTCACAGGAAATACAGAAGACAAATGCACACTTCAAAATAACTAAATGATCTTGGCAGTTCTGGCATGACGTATTACATAGAAACCCCCTTGGTCTTCATTGATAAAGAACAGCTTTTGAGCATTGCCTGAATGCACTCAGGGCATCATGCAAAAGCCCTAGCTGCTAGAGTTGCATCTTTTCTTCCATTACCAATGTTCTTCTGGGACAGCAACTCTAGTGAAAAATTATCCATTTTCTGCCTGGTTGGAGTTATACTACTTTAGCTATTTCCTGTCAACTCTCCTAAGGTTAAGCTCCAAATTGGGAAGCCAGATTTGGACAGTGAGCTGCAGTGGGATTAGATCTTCAGTGGTATGATAAACCCATCAGAGATCCTCTTGGTTCTCTGGTCACTGCCCTGGCACTTTTGTTTTCTCCTCTTAAAACCTCTCTTTTCCTTTTTTGTCCTGCAGTTTTCTGGGACTAGCTTATCTTTTGGCTTCTCTGTTTTCACTGTAAGTAGTTTCAGATCACATTTTCTTTCCTATTGCCCACTGTAATTTGAGACAAAGTTTGTAATATACAACTAGGAATCCAGAAGCAAAAATAAGCTCTGTTTACATTTTTAAAAATACATTGTGTGTACGTTGTGTGCACGTGCACGTATTTTTGGAGTGGGGTGCAGATTATGTTTAGAAAGAAAGATTTGCTACTAAACGCCAAAAGCAAGAAATGGTAGGGGAGAAAAAGCTCTGCCTTACTTAGGTGCCCCTTCCCCACCCTTCTCTTTTTCAGTTAAACTCATGGAGAAAATACGGAACTTTGTCCATAAAAGATGGCCTAAGAGTCCTTTACAGATCAGAAATTGTTTGGATATTTTGGTCCAGGGCTGGGTCTAGTGTAAGGATGAAGAGAGGAAGACAAAAGATTTATCTGGGAAATGAGACAAAGAGAGGGGAAGCCAGAAATATAGCTAGTATCATGGGCATTGGAGTCAGGGGAGAAAAGTCAGCTGACCCTTGGTCACTATATCCCCACTATTGCTCCCTCAGCCCTTTTTTAAAGATATATAACCAGAGTCCCCGTTGCAAGATGCAAAGTAACATTGGGTTGAGAGATCCAAATGGGACTAGTTGGGAGTGACCAGACACATGCTTCGCAGCAGCAGGAGAGAAGGTGTTCTGTGACTGGGGTTGTTGACTGTCCTGGTGGGGGGCTATGTGCCAAGAGACTCAAAGATCATGTGAGGATGTACATTTCCCTGTCAGCAGCTTCCTGTGCAGGCCACATTCTAGCCTTTGTTTTCCCTTAGCCAGTGTAGGGAACAGAGCACATTAAGAAAAGCGCCTGCCTAAGAGATCTACCTTTTCATTTGATTTAGATCAATGAATGGCTTTATGTTCTAGAATGCTTTTCCCTTGTGGAAGTTTTGCACTTTGATTGACAGATTCTAACTGCTTTCTACTTAGAAGAAAAAGGAATAGGTTTTATTCTTGAAAGGTACCTGTTGATGGGATTCGAAATCTTAAAATAGAAGTTGCCATTCCTTTCACATCTAAAAAGATCTGATTTGAGAACAAGAATGTGAGCAAACCAAAGCTTTACTGCACATGCATCTTTTTTAAGTTTTTGCTTCTTTTTCAAAGAGCAGAAAATTGCACATAATTCAATAATTAATTGTGTTTTGCCATGAAGACAAAGTTATGAAAGAGGAAGGCTTTATAAGGAAACATAAATCGTATTATAGAGGACACAGTGAGACAAGAGAACTACAGGGCACATCAATAATATTGCCATCTGTGGCGATCATTGACTTGTTTCTCTTGATGTTTGTTTACAATTTTTAAGATAGTATCCTTGTATAAGGACACTAAATCGTAATAGATAAATAATTCATCAGGTTAGAATACAAACAGAATACTGGGGAATGGTATCATTTAAGGGGTAGGCAGAGAAATATCTTGTAATAGAATTTACAGAGAAGTTGCAAGAGTGTGGAAACCAAGTAGGAAATCTACACGAGGGTTTCATTTATCACAGATAAGTCGGGAAAACTACTAATAATCACAAGTGATAATTATGAGAATATCTTATGTGCCAGAAAATATACTAAAGTCCTTTGCAAATATAATCTCACCTGATCTCATACAACATAATTGTATGTCACATGTTATTATTTTAATTATAAATACTCGGGCTTAAAGAAGTTAATTAACTTGTCTTAACATCTCACCACCAGTAAGAGTTAGGAGTTGTTACTTGAAAAGATATCAGACTCGACAACTGGTAAAACCAAAAGGGCTAGGAATTCAGATGTTTGATTAATTTGTGATGGGAGTTTTTAAGAAAAAAAATGTTATGGAAGCATAGTGGAAAAACAGGCATGAATATCATTGATATGGAAGGCTTGATACTGGAGTCAGAATTACAACTAAAAAGAGCTAGTGTTCTGAAGGAAATTAAAGACAGGAAATAAGGGGGGGTGGGGAGGAAAGCCTGTGGACAGAATGGATGATGCATTTGAGATTTCAGAGGCAAGGAAGTTCCTAGTAAATCAAGGTTCAGGGTATGACCCTAACACAAGGCAAATACATGCTAAATTAATTGCATATGTGTGTCTTCTCTATGTAAGGACAGCATAATAAATATTTATGAATACCTAGTAAGTTAATCTATGTTCATATTGGACTTAATATTGTTGGCTTTTAAAAGTAGACATTGGTTACTACAATGTTTAATCATATAATCAACTCATTAAAGGTAAATCTGGGTGAACAATGATTTTGGAAATTATTAAATTTCTTTCACCTTGTTCTGTTTCCATATCTATTCAGTGATTTATCCCTCTCCCTAAGAGGTTTTAAACTATATAAGAACAAATAGACTCTTCATTTCCTTTTGGTTAGTTAAAAGAGAACATCATAAGGTAGTTTTGTTTATTGAAGAGGCAAGAGTTGCTTATGAAGAAAGAAATTATAATGTGGAATTTATTAGTTTATTACAATTGAATTTAAAAAGAACAGGAAGAAACTTAAGAAATATTTATCCATATGTATTTTTCTGAGTTGCCACATCTAACCTGTGATTTTAAGATTCTGTATACATATTTAGGGGTGCCTAGATGGCTCAGTTGGTTGGGTGAGTCACTCTTGATTGTGGCTGAGGTCATGATTTCAGGATTGTGAGATCCAGCCCTCAATGGGGCTCCATGTTGGGCATGGGGCTTGCTTGGGATTCTCTCTTTCCCTCTCCCTCTGCCCCTCCTGCCCTCAAGTGCACTCTCTAAACAAACAAATAAATTAAAAAAAATTTTTTTTAAAGATCTGTATACATTTTTAAATTTTTAATTTACTTTTTATAAAATACAATAGAACTCAGATGCTTTCGAATATTTTTGCTTGTTTTTTTTTTTCTTAATTAGGTAGAGATATATAGCTAGCCATTATAGTGTTTTTTTGGGGGTGTGTGAGGGGTGCTCCAGTGCAACATTGCTACTATAATTCTTCAATTTCCTGCTCCTCTCCCACCACTTACCACCAAATGGAGAAAAAAGTAGGAGAAACAGAAGAAATACTCACTACCTCCATTTAGTTAATTTTAATTATCTTAAATTCCTGGTAGTATGAGGCATTTTTCAGGATGCTCAGGATAAAAATTCAATTGATAAAGATTTGTTATTTTTACTTTAGAGACAGGGAGACAGAGGTAGAGGGAGAGAGAATCTTAAGCAGACTCTGTGCTGAGCCAGAGTCTGATGTGGGACTAGATTTCAGTACCCTGAGATTACGACCTGAGCTGAAACCAAGAGTGAGACTCTTAACTGACTGTACCACTCAGATGTCCCAAAAATTCACTCGATAAAACAATGTAATTCATTTTCTCATCATGCATTTTTGAATACTCATTATAAGCATTATTTGATAATGTTTCATAAACTTTCAACTCTCTTTTTATGAACTCTCAACTTTTTTAGATGAAATATTTCTGTCTACAAGTATATGTGGCCATATATGTAAATTATGAAGCATAATACAGTATGAACACCATGTACCTCCTATGCAGCTTAAGAAATTGAACATTAGCTTTTAAGGTAATTTGTTCTTTCTCCCACTGATCATATCTGCTTACTTCCCTATCAGAGGTAACCAATATATAAAATGTTTTATTCATTATTCCCATTTTTATTGTTTTAGTCTTTAAAAATATATTCTTAAATAATATATAGGGAGGTATATGTCCTCTGTCATTTATTTTCTACTCAGTATCATGCATCTGAGATTCATCCAGGTGGACACATTTAGCTGTACTTCATTTCTTACCATATTGCATGGTCTGTCCATCGTATGAGTAGACCATAAGATATAAGCCTAGTCTACTACAGATGGATAGCTGGCTCTGTTTTTGGTGTTATAAGGAATGTTCCTATAAACACTCTTGTACATGCCTCCATGCACAGCTGCATAGTTTCTCTAGAGCCTATTGTCTAGGAATGGAATTGCTGGGTCTTATAATACTAGGATCTTAACTTTAGTAGAAGTTACCAAAAAGTTTTTACTTCCATAAGAGTGCGTAGGAGCTCTTTTCATTCCATGTCTGTATTAAAGATTGGTGCTGTTGTACATATTAAAAAAATTATGTCAATTTGTTGGATGAAAAATACAATCCAAAAGTACTTTTGTGTATTCAAAAATTACCCTGTCTACTAACAGGGTTGACCAATTCTTCACATGTTTATTGGCTACTTAGTTTTCCTTTCTGTGAAATGTCCATGTTCTATTAGATTAGGAATTTTTTTATTGAATTGCTTAAGTTCTTTATATGTCAAGGATATTAATCCTTTATAAGATTTATGACTTGTCATTTTGCTGTATTTACAAGTGACTTTTAATGAACAAATGTTCTTAGTTTCAAAATTGTTTCAACATTTTTTATCTTAAGTAAAAAAAAAATTCTACCATTGAAATATTCTCATCTTCTTTATTTTTTCTTTTTCCCTTGTCTTCTAAAAAGGTAAAGATTTGTCTTTCACACTTAAGTCTATAATCTACTGGGAATTAGTTTTTATGTATTATAAGCGATATGAATTCAATTTTTATTTTTTCCATAAGGATAAACAAATGTCCCAACTCACTGATTTGTTGATTGTTTTTCCAGCACATGACAATGACATATCTGGTTCAGGTAGCATCTCATTTCAGGATCTTTGCACTGACTTTGCCCTCTCATTGAAAGATTTCCTCCCTCACCTTCTTTAGGCTTTTCCTCTAAAGTCACTTTTCAATGAGATCACATTCATTTATATTGAACGTTCAACACTTCCCCCAAACTTATTCTGTCTCTCCTGTCTGCTTTTTCTCCATCACTCTTATGACTGTTTGAATTTATGCTATTGTTATTTTATTGTGTATCTCCCCACCATAACATAAATACAATGAAGAGAAAGATTTTTGTCCATTTTGTTTACTGTTTTGTTTACAGCACCTAGAAATGCCTCGCACATAATCAGCATTCAGTAATACATATTAAATGAGTGGATAAATCAACATATTATATTTTAAAAATTTATCTCTTCATGGACTTCAAGCCTATTCATTGGCCTATTATTTCTTTTTCATGGCTGAATGTCATTGTCTTAATCTATGCCTTTATAATAAAGTTTTTGTATGATAGGACATGCCTCTCCATGCGCTCATTCTTTAAGGACAGTTTGTTTATTCTGGATAATTTCTTCACCAAGGTCAGTTTTAGAATTATTCTGTCAAGTCCCATGAAAAACCTCACAGCTATTTGATTCACAGTGCATTGACTATAGTTTGATTTGGAGAGAACAAAGAGATATTTTAATTATTTTTCTGTCCATAAATATGATGTATCTCTCATTTATTAGGTTCTTCTTTAATGTCTTTCAATATATTTTAAAAATTATCTCTATAAGGTTATACATAGTTTGATAAATTCTTTTTATTCTTGCAGACACAGTTAACTTATCCATATATTCTTCAATTATGATGTCCTTATCTTTAACTAAACATTGACACTATACATTCTAATAATTAAATCATAAAGTAACATGGATTTTTGAATGAAGTAAAATTTTGAAAGAAGCTAGTAATTCTAATTCATCAGAAAGTTTCCATTTAGCTAAGAGATGAGAATCTAAAAAGAAAAACCTAATTAAAACTGAGAAAGCTTAAAGGAAAAAATACTTTGCTCTTAACTTGCAACTTTTCTTCCACTATGAAGCCTTCTGTGACCCATCCCTGACAAAATTCATTAGTGTCCCCCCTGTGTTTCTATGACCCTGTTTTACAGCAATTATCATAATATTATCTTGTGTTGCAATTATCTCCATATATGTTAGTTTCCCCTGCCTGCCCTTACACCCCCACCCTGGATGACACATTTATCAAGACCAGGAACTTAATCTTGTGTTTGTATCACAGAGTTCAGTCCCAGTGCCTGCTGTGTAGATTACAGGATCTGTAAACTTTTGGACATGAAATGTGGGCATCCAAAGGAGATAACAGAATCTACTCTTAGTGAAGTCTTCGAAAATGACACAGAAATGGGCCTGTATGGTAATTCCTTCCTTCTAGACCCCTGCCCCTTAGACACTATTGTTCCATTCTTCCCTATTTCTCTTCCAGCACTCCCCCAGAAGTCTCTTTGTAGTCCCATCTCATGTAGTCTCACTCCAAAGTCTATAGTATATCATCCACTCCCACTCTTCAGTTATACCAAGAATTATTAAATTTGTAACTTCAACACTAAGTACACTTAAACTCCTGAGACTTATTTCTAATTTCCTACATATTTATGACATATCTCAATAAAACCTGCTGTTAACGCATAAAATTTAATATGTTCCCAATAATGAACTCTAAGTTTTGTACCCACATGTACACCTACAGATACACCTTTCTGAAATTTGCCCTTCTTCCTTTATTCATGTGATGGTTAATGTCACTATCTATTCTCCTACTCAAATGAGAAGAATCAGTCATTCTTAGGACTTACTTCAAATAGATAATGCTGACTTAAAGCCCATCTCTTAAAAATCTACCCAATCTCTTCCTCAATCTTCCAATTGCTACTGGCTGATTTATGACCTGTGTTTTCTGCTGGATTAGTGCAACAGCCTCCTGATTTGTCTTCCTGACTTCAGATTGATTTTCTCCCTTCAAGTTCTTGTCTAAATTATTTTTCTAAAAATACAAATAACATTACGTAAACTTTTGAGCTGCATGTTTTCTTACAGCTTAACATTGATCAAATGATTTGAAGACCAAATTCATCAGTGTAGCACCCAATTATGTACAGGCCCCAACTGACCTTGTAGTTTCATCTCTCCTACTCACACTGTGCTCCATTTATACCTACATTTTAAATGTTTATTGACAATATCACAGTCTTCTATGCCTTCACATGGGTGGTTTCTAATTGCCATTTCTCCTTTGCTATCTAAATAATACTTAATCATTCAGCCCAAATATGGTCATTCATTTGGCATCTTCCAGGACACCCCCAAACTGAGTAACTGCCTCCTCTCTTCTGTTCCCATGGCATTTTCCTCATATCTTTATTTCAGTACTTGCTAATTTGAACTACAGTGCATTTATATGTTTTTCTCACTTTTATTATTCTAAGATTTCTTTCTGGAGACCAAAACCATTTGTTTTACATTATTGTACCTGCCCCAATGGTGAAATTACATATCCTTTCTTGCATAAAAAGTCTGCAGATATCTAGAAAACACCTTGATCTATTTGCAGACATCCCTCTGTCTCACCAGCACTGGTCAGCTACCATCCCTCTTGTAAAGCCTCTATGTTTGCTCGATGTATTTAGTTTCTTCCTAAAACCTAATCAAACTGATCAACTCTCCCAGTTGGTCTTCAATTTGTTGCTTTCCCTTTATTATTGTACTAACCAGTTTCTCAATCAACCATCAGTACAGAATATTTTTTAATGATTCTATATTTAAGCCCTTAAAAAACAGCATAGAAATTACTATTTCTTCCACTCATTTGGCCCTCAATATCTGGAAGAGGATGATGTCTGAAAACCACAGTACCACTATGGATCTATGACCTGCCTGGCTATGTTTTGAGTACTTCCCATATATTATCTCATTTAATCCTTCCAGTATTCCTTTCTTGTCAAAAAAATTCAGAGGAACTCATTTCTGAATGTAAACCCAAGTCTACCTGTCACAGAAGTTGTATTCTAGGATACCTTGTTAAACCAATTTCATCTCGCCATGTTCCAACGTTCAGCTGTTAACCTTCACCACATTTTTGAGCCCTATGTCATCTTTATTTTATTCATGTGTAGATTTATATCAAAAAGTGCAAATGGTTACAGAAACTCTTGCCAAACTGTGTCTTACAGTGCATGAGCTTTTCCTGTTTAATGCTTTGGAATTGCTTGAAATTCAGCTTAGCAGCCTGACACTTGATCTGTGATGTGCTTTTCTTAAGACTTAACATCGCCATCCCAGAGGTACTCAGGCAGCCAGATTGTAATTAGCAGAAGTCTTTAGTACTAGAACATTTTCTTCATTGTGATTTTTTTTATGTTTGCTTTTCTTTAGCCAAGATTTTTTTTTTAATGTAAATCGTTATCAAGAAAGATCTGGAGACTTGGTTTAGAAATTCACTTAAAATACAAAGTATATTCAGTAACCAAGGAAGGAGGAAAATGTAGTTTTTAGCTGTCATGTATTATTTTCATGATTGAAGGAATTATTTATTCTAAGAAGTGGAGGAAAGCAACTTTCACAAAGAGTTCCCAGAAGATTTCAGAGGAAGTGACATGATCTTAAATCATGTTCTTGATGTTAAAATGTTGTTTAGAAGAATTATTTAGATGGAGTAGTTTTTTCTAATCAAATATGAGCAATGGTAATCCCTTACCTACAACTATAATTTATTAATAGCAGATATCAGGTATATTGGACTAATGTACATTTTTAGGAGTCAAGGTTACCTCTCTACAGATTTTTTATTTAAAATACATTTAGGGTGCCTGGGTCGCTCAATGGTTAAGCATCTACCTTTGGCTCAGATCATGATCCCGGGGGGCTGGGATTGAGTCCCACATCAGGCTCCCCAAAGGGAGCCTGCTTGTCTCTCTATGTCTCTGCCTCTCTCTCTGTGTCTCTCATGAGTAAATAAATAAAAATATTTTTAAAAAATAAAAATAAAACACATTTAGAAATAACTTCTACCTTTATTTTAAAATGGAAAAAAAATTTTAAAAAATGGGATAAAGATCATAAAATAGATTTCCTTTTCTCCTAAGATTTTTGAAGTAAATCTGAAGAAATACAAAAAGG
Source organism: Canis lupus dingo (assembly GCF_003254725.2). Classification (NCBI taxonomy): domain Eukaryota; kingdom Metazoa; phylum Chordata; class Mammalia; order Carnivora; family Canidae; genus Canis; species Canis lupus. Next base: position 21,910,139 of record NC_064265.1, read on the forward strand.
AGACATAGCTGCAAAAAAACTAAAGTGTTTGGGCCTCCCCCAAACCTCAAAAGATGAAGGTTTAAATATTTCTGGAAGCAGATGGATGCACACAGAAAAATAAAGTGGAGAAATGTATAAAGTCAGACCTTGAAGAAGGTCTGGAATTAGGGTTTGTATAAGGTATAATGATAAGTGAACAAATCAGCATGAGACGGTAGGGCTAAAAACATGGGTTCTGACTGAAAAGAAGAAAATTCATTTTAAATTATGATAAAAACACATTTATAGAAAAAGGCATAGAAGAAACAATGAAAAAGTATGGCTTATATATGTATTAGTTGAAAATAGGACAAAATTTCAAACAATTGATGGCTGCTTTGCTCTAAGCTAAGATACTCTCTCTTTTTTTTTTTTTTGTGGTTCTAAATACACTTTATTTGGATTTTCAATTTACTCTTTTTATCTCTTGTGTGCACCAGTGTCATCAATACTAACAATTGTTATTTTAAAGTTTTACTTGAATTCCTGTTAACACAGCATAATATTAGTTTCAGGTGTACAAGATAGTGATTCAACCCTTGGATTTAATGCCTAGAACTCATCCCAGGTGCCCTCTGTCATCCCCATCCCCCATTTCCCCATGCCCCCCCCCCCCACCTTCCTCTGGAATTTATTAGTTTCTTCTCTATGGTTAAGAATGTGTTTCTTGGTTTGCTTCTCTCATTCCACCCCCCTTTGCCAGTTTGTTTTGTTTCTTAAAATCCACTCTTTTGAACAGGCCAAGATTTATAGCTTTGGAACTTAGAAAAGAAATCTAGTCCTATGACATTACCTCATCAGCAGGAAAAAAAAAATATTGATAAAGCAAAAAAAATGATAATGTTTGTTTATTAGCTTTTAAATTTTAGAGTTACCTTTGGACAAAGCCTAGAAGAATGAGCTATAGTTAGAGAACAAAATATTTCAGATAGAAATAATTTTGAGCATTTTAAAGGGTAACTATAGTTGAGAGAATTTGGAAATTGGCAATTGTAGAAAAGATGTAAGAAAACAAGTAACTTCAAGCAGGGAATTTGAGATCCTGACTCAAGTTAACAAAACCAAATGTAAATATGGAGACATATTATGTATAATTATAAAATAATAGAATATTCAAATTAATAGGACTTTGAAAGTTTCTGTAAAGGAATATGGAAAGAAAAATTTAAAAGTATGAGGAGCTCCTGGGTGGCTCAGTTGGTTAAGTATTTGATTCTTGATTTTGGCTCAGGTCATGTTCTCAGGGTCCTGGAATCAAACCCCACATTTTGGGGCTCCCTGTTTAGTGGGGAGTCTTATCTCCTTTTCCCTCTGCCCCTCCTGCTCTTTCCCTCTCCCTCTCTAAAATCAATCAATCTTTTAAAAAAAAGTATGATAGTGTATAAATGTCAAATTCTCATCTTTATGAATATCTAGAGATATGAATATGTTAGTGTGTTATTAAAGCTATGATGTCAACTTACTTTTCCTCTGAAGCTCTTTTGCACTATTTGGTTTGTTGCCATGTATGTAGTATTTGGTCAAAATAAACAAAAATAGAAAAGAATCATATAGCAAAAATATTGTGAGTCCCTATGAAGAAACCTGGAAGTGCATGGGAAATACAAAATACACTAGGTAGTGTTCCAACTAACAAATAACCTCTTAAATCCATGGTTCTCCACTTGCTTGCTCCTGGGAATCCATCTGAGATTTGCAAACCCGTGGTTTAAGTGGTTACAATTTGTATTTTAGTTTATACATTTTTGCTGTGGTTTATCCAGAAAGCTACCAATAGTCCGACAGCACTGTATTTGGGGTTTTTCAAAAGTTTATACACGTTTCCAAATGGTAGACCCCAAAATTATTTAAAACAAACAAAATGTAGCAGTACCTTCATGGTTAAGAGAAATCCTTAGGATTGATTACCTTTACTCTAGGTTCAGGTGGGTTTGATCTTGAGGATTTCTGGGGGTACAAGATAGCCTCATTTTCATCCTTCCTTAATCTTTACAATTGAGAACATTCTGCTCACCACTTGGCCTTCATAATATCTGATTCAAACTTCTAACTAGTTCACCTTTACCTTAGTTTCTTTAATTTAAATCCTTAAAAAGATTGTAAGTGAAAAACAGACATAGAGCAAGATCTAAAAAGAAGTGAATCAGTGCTTTAGCAACACTTTGGGGATTAAAAGCAGCTTATAATAAAAGTAAATCAGTTGTTAGAAATGCTTTATGATAGCCTTTGTTCTGGTGTCATTTTCTTCCTCAGTTCCTTTTTCTTTAATGTGTATTTGTTCCTGTCCTTTGCCAATGCCCAAGAACCCCAAATTCAGATCCAGTTTTTAAATTGAGTCCAGAAGTTTGTTGCACTATTACACGTTTGAGAGTCCATGCAATTTATAGGAAGAACACTAAATTTCAATAAAACTGGATTTCAATCTTGGAGCTGCCTGATAATATAAAGGTTACTGTGGTAGATCATTTATTCTGACTATTCCTCAGTTTCCATTTCTGTAAAATGAGGATAATACCACATTATTTCACTAAAAATTATTTGTTAGTGGACAAAGGACATTGGTTTCCTGGGATACATGGGAAGATAACATTTTAATCACCGGAAGTTGATTCTATTACTGAGGTTTTGACTAGTACTTAGCCACCCACCATATGGATCCTTTTAAACACAGAATGAACTTGGCTTGTATTAGGACCCTGTGTTGGATACCTTAAATATATGGCAAGCATTTTAAGAGGCATATTGTTATTTTTACATTCTAAACATGCAGCTTATTTTTGAATATTTACATCAAAGCTCCAAACACAATTAGCCTCAGAGAACAATGCAATTTTTCTGTAAAATTGAATAGTGTGACTTTAGTCAAGAATAATACCTTGGGACACTTTTTTCTATTTAAAGTGATTGACAGTTGACTAGAATGGCTACTTTTACATATCTAATTACTTTGACAGTAAACCTTTTTTGAGCATTTTTATGCTTAGACACCTTTTTTCAAGGATTAATAACACTACATCTTTTGCAATTTGAGGAGGGGAAAACTAAAAGCAGAATATTTGAGTGGTAGTCGGTGATATGATGCTAGAGTGTATAGGGTATTGTGAGTACTGGGAGGAGCCCTTCATTGTAAGAGACCAAAAGAGATCCTCTTCAGAAAGATGACATTTAGAGCAACAGACAGGAATTATACATGTAAGAAATAAGTAATAAAGGAAAAGTGCCTTACAAAAGATGAGGAGATAATAAACCACAGTTGGATTATGCAAGATATTGCCAATAGATCTGCATTAGTGGAACAAAATATCAGAGGCAAGGAGAAATAGAAATGAATCCAGAGACAGGTCTGTGCTAGTTTGTGGAAAGCAGTGTTTGACAATACAAAATGCCCTTTGTGGCTTGAATTCCATATTACTGGCTAAGATAAACAGGTACATAGGCAACCCATGGAGAAGAGGGAAGGAAGTGTATGTAAATTAGTGGATGAATACTTCAGTGCAGGGAGAAGTAGAATATTTCAAGGAATGATCAAGTCCAGCCAAAAACAGAACAAAGGAAATGGAGTCATGAGAAATTCCAAGCAGTGAGAGACTTCACATAGGGAGTTGGTAGATAAATACTGGTACATAAATTAATACATAAATAATATGCATGCATGTGTATACACACCTACAAGCATACATGTGCACAGACATATATGTATATTTATGTTTTAACAAAACAAAACCAAGCAAGGATATTCTCACATGTTCAATTTTAACGTGGGTAATATCTTGGTACTTTCATACTAGGACAGACCACATAGATTACCTACAGAGATGGAATTTATATAAAAAAGAGCCCAAACATTATTGTACTTTCTCAAAGCATTCAATGTTATTTAAGCAAAGAAGTAAACAAAGGAGCAAGAAAAAAATACAATGCAAAACATGTAGCCACAAATATATATCATTTGTAATTTAACCAAATAATTAAAATCAGGATATTTACTTACCTAGATCATTACCAATGTACCACTGTTTAATCTTTCTGTATACTTCATTACTTTAATATTGAACATTTTAAAAATGCCTCATCTAAATTATTTGCCGGCTGGCTAGTAAAGATCAACACTACCTCTTTCAATTCCGTTCTCCTCATCTCTATGTATCTTTCAAAACTTTAAGTTTATTTCTTCTTCCCAGATCATTGTGGATTGCAAAACTCTTTGAGGATTAAAGTGATCAAGTTAATAAGCTGTTAGGCAGTAATGGTCTCAGTGATCCACAGTTTGTTCAGATTTTCCCTTTTAGCCACTGAGACAAAGAAACTGATTATAATTGTTTATTTTTCCTTTAACCGAGAAATCCTAGAATTCGTGCTTTAGTAAAATTTTACAGTGATTTCCAGATTTTCACGTTGCCCAATACATTTGTTATGGGTTGAATTGCGTCCTCTCAGAAAAATATGTTGAAGCCTGCACCCCCAGTACATCACAATGTGACCTTCTTTGAAAATAGGCTCTTTGCAGAGATAATCAGGTGACAGCGAATTCAGTAGAGTGGTCCAAAATCCAATATAATTGGTATCTTTATAAAAGAGAAATTTGGACACAGGCTCACAAAGGAAGAATGCAACATGAAGGAGGAGGATAATAGCAATCCTTGGCATCTATAAGCCAAAGGTTGCCAGACATGGCTAGGAAAAAAACAGAAGCCAGGAATAGGCAGGAAAGTCTCCTTACGGACTTCAGAGGAAGAATGGCTTTGCCAAGGCCTCAATTTGCGATTCTAGCTCCCAGAAGCATGATATCATGAATTTCTGTTGTTTTAATCCACCAAGTTTGTAGTATTTTGTTATAGAAACCCTAGGAAACTAATACACTGTTAAAATATTAAAAAGAAAATATTAAAAGACCAGTTAACATAGGACTTCCTCATTTTGATTTTTTCAAGCCAGAACTACCTAATGAACTAACTAAATTCATCTGATTGCACCATGATTTTGTAAAAGCAAGGAGTTCAACAGAAAAGTAGGAAGGACATACTTTCAGAATAAGAGAAATCCTTCAATTTAGCCATTTGTAATTTATGTACAACAATGTGTTTGTCCCTGCCTTTTCATCTCAGAGTACAGCAGATTTCAACACCTGGCCCATATTTGAATGACCGCAGGAACCAGTTGTGTTTGTGGACTTCTGGTACAGCTGGTAATAGAATGGATTTCTAGAATTTATTTTCTTGTTCAATCAATAGTGCTAGGCTCTCTGGGGCATTCCATGTAAATGGAATACCAACTCTGGAGTCCCTGGGTTTAATTATTTTAGATCTTATTCAGACCCAATCCTGAAGAATATTGAGAAACCTGACTTCTTGCACCAGCAAGCACCCTAGGCATTCATTGTCTTTGGAGGAGATTTTGCAGAAGCAGGAAGTCTGATCAAAACATTTGAGTTAAATTAAGTCCCTGTAATGCTGATAACAAAATTTCTAAAGCGTCCAAATTAAACACTGGAATCTTCTCAATGGGGAATTATTAGTATGAGCAGGCAACAATCATTCTTTTTTTTTTTTTTTAAGATTCTACTTATTTATTCATGAGAGACAGAGAGAGAGAGAAAGAGAGAGAGAGAGAGAGAGAGAGAGAGGCAGAGATACAGGCAGAGGAAAAAGCAGGCTCCATGCAGGGAGCCAGACATGGGACTCAATGCTGGTCTCCAGGATCAAGCCCTGGGCTGAAGGCGGCGCTAAACCACTGAGCCACCCGGGCTGCCCAACATTCATTCTTTTCAAAGAAATTTAATACTCTTTTGGTTAGAAAAAAAAAATCATGTTGCAAAAAAAGGAAGCCTATGAATGGAATGAAATCACCTTCCCTTCCTTTTTTTCTCAGACTCCTTCCCCCACTTCAGGGTATAGCTTTTCTCATTTATAAACTGAGAAGTTTTGATAGGTTTTAAATATATTCGGAGTTCCAGAGAAAGGAATGAGAACCAAAGGGCATATAAACATGTGTGAAACTTAGGCCCTACCCAGTGAAAATACCAAAGAGATAATTTCAAACATTGTAACCAGAACTGACTTCCATGACTAATTAATTGTGTTGGTAACAACTTCATATTTGCCCTTCCAAATCTCAAAATGCATGTCCATCTGTGGGCATTCCATGACAGGGCCATGATACATTGGTTAAATGCAATTTTCATGTTCATATCAATGATTCTAAGAAAAATAATGTCTTTTTTTTAATATTTTATTTATTTATGACAGATACAGAGAGAGAGAGAGGCAGAGACACAGGCAGAGGGAGAAGCAGGCTCCATGCACCGGGAGCCCGATGTGGGATTCGATCCCGGGTCTCCAGGATCACGCCCTGGGGCAAAGGCAGGCGCCAAACCACTGCGCCACCCAGGGATCCCAGAAAAATAATGTCTTAAGATCCCCTCAAGCTAATCCATTCTTTACTTTTAGCTTTCTACATTTCATTGTATTAGCCTACTTACAGAACATTATGAAAAGTAACCATGGCAGAGAACTACTGACAATGAAATCTCGGACATTTGGACATGTCTTCGCTCACTTACGGTCAAGGACTGGTTTTCTGAACAAAATAATCTTCTCCTTAACTGATCAAGGGGCCAGTATGGCTGTTAGCCTTTGTCTAGGAGAATGCCTGGTGGAAAAATGATCTCAAGTTAACACCTAACGGGTAGTTGAAAGAAACTATCAACAATGACCCTATTGCTTAGATGGTGATAGGTTATATGTGATTTCTGCTTGGTAGCTTAGAGTTCTAGATTTTACTCCCAGAGTCTATATCCTACATCCTATATTGTATCACGGAGTCATTTCTCATGTAACTTTGTCTCTAATAAGCTCACTTCACCTCCTATGCCTAAAGTTTCTTTGTGAATCCATGTTTTCTCACTCCTTTTGTTAGTACCATTCCAAGACCGGTATTGTGTTTTTATATTGGGTTCAATATCATTCAGTTTACCAACTCAAAAGGCATGTGTTAAGCCTATGATAATGGGAGCCATTCTACTAATTGCTGAGACAAAGAACAAGGGGACCCAGCCCTACCTTGACTTGTTATCTGTTGGGAGAGACAAACAAGTCAAGGGATATCGTTGATGGTGCCATAGAGTGTTATGCTGGATAAGTGGGAGAACTTAGCCCATTTGAAGGAGGTACCAGCTAAGTGTCCTGAAAATTAGAGTTCTGAAAATTGAGTAGGTGTTAGCCAAGAGAAAATAAACTAGAACAAGTGGGGAAAGAGTTTTCAAGGCAGAAAAAGTAGAATGTACGAAAGAATTAAAGGTTGATGCTTTGAAAAATGGCTATGCCTTTAATGTGCCTATGTGACTTTATATGTGTTATATTTCTTTTTTTAAAGATTTTATTTATTTATTCATGAGAGACACAGAGAGATAGAGAGAGATAGAGAGAGAGAGAGAGGCAGAGACACAGGCAGAGGGAGAAGCAGGCTCCATACAGGGAGCCCAACGTGGGACTTGATCCCAGGTCTTCAGGATCACGCCCTGGGCCAAAGGCAGCACTAAACCACTGAGCTACCCATGCTGCCCCTATGTGTTATATTTCCTACTTGATTTAAATAAACAGATTTGGGCATGACCTGATTAATGAGATTGATGGGAATAAGTGTACTTCTAGTTGAATGAGTTTGTTAAATGAACTCATGTTTGTCCTTTGCTATTTGAAAAAGAAAGAAACTATGAGACTTAATGTGTATCTGCATTCAGCACCCTCATATACCCCACTCAGAACTGTGTCTTGATCTTGGGTGATTGGTATTCCTGTTAAATTCCCTACTGGCCCAAATTTCAAAGAAAGAAGGGTAAAGACATTATCCCTCAACTTATTTTCACTTGGGTATGGTCTACTGAGGGATTCACATGTGTATTTTACTTTTTGATCTTTTACAAGAAATAAAAATTATGATAAATATTATAAGAAAACCTATAGTCACCTATAATTTTACATCTGTTAATATTTTGTTGCTTTTGCTGCTAGTTCCATACTAAGAAGAAATGTTCTGAATGTAGCTCTGGTGCTCTGTAGCCACTGTCCCAGTCACATTCTGAGATCCCCAAAAGACAACTGTTGTGAGTTTGGTATGCTCCCTTCCTTCATCTGTGGTTCACTTTTAAATACGTATGTATGCATCCATAAATCAGTTACAGATTGTATACATGCGTGTGCTATGATTATTGTTAATTTTGTCTTATGGAGTATTTCAAGCATGTATAAAAATAGAATAATATAATGAAAATTCACATAGTCAGCATTTACCTTCAGTAGTTTTCAACTAAGGACCAAGTTTCATTAATATCCCCACTCATCCCTCAAATATTCTCAATTATTTTGAAGTAAATCAGACCCATAATATCATTTCCTCAGTATATATTTTACTGAATATTTCTAAATGATAATGACTTTTTAAACACATAGCTACACTACAATTATCACAACTGAAAATAAAAAATAATTCCTTATTATAAGTACCCGATTTTACTTCCCCCTGACTATCTTCTAATATTTATTATACAGTTTGTTAGAATCAAGATCCATGTAAGACCCATTGTTTGGAATTGACTGCTATGTCTCTTAAGTATCTTTAAAGTTATAGATCTTATTCCTATTATATTCTAGCTACTGATTTGTTTTAAAAAGCCTGACATAAATTCCTATTGGAATTTATTGATTTTATTAATGTGGAGACTTGTTTTTGTTTTGTTTTGTTTTGTTTTTAATATTTTATTTATTTATGATAGACATAGAGAGAGAGAGGCAGAGACACAGGCAGAGGGAGAGGTAGGCTCCATGCAGGGAGCCCGACGTGGGACTCGATCTGGGGGCTCCAGGATCGTGCCCTGGGCCAAAGGCAGGCTATGCCACTGAGCCACCCAGGGATCCCCTGGAGACTTGTTTTTAATTGAAGTATAGTTGACACATATTATTACATCAGTTTCAGGTGCACAATACAGTGATTCAACAATTATGTGCATTATACCACACTGAGCACCAGAGGTGTGGTCACCATCTGTCATCGTATAGCATTATTACAGTCTTCCCTATGCTGTACTTTTCATCCTCATGACTTATTTATTTTATAACTGGAAGTGTGTACCTCTTAATACCCTTCACTTATTAATTGCCTGGCCCCACTTCCCTCCCTCTGGCAACCACCACTTTGTTCTCTGTATTTATTAATCTGTTTCTGTTTGTTTGTGCATTTGTTTTGTTTTTTAGATTTCATATATAAGTGAAACCATATGGTATTTGTCTTTTCTGTCTGGATTACTTTTCTTAACATAACACCCTCTAAGTCCATTAGTATTGTTGCAAATGGCAAAATTTCATTGCTTTTTTAATGGCCAAGTAATATTCCATTATGTGTGTATATGCATATATGTGTGTGTGTGTGTGTGTGTGTGTATGTCTGTATGCATATACATACCACATCCTCCTTATCCATTTGTCTATTGATAAACACTTAAGTTGCTTCCATACATTGGCTATTATAAATAATGCTACAATAAACATAGGGGTGCATATATCTTTTCAAATTATTGTTTTCATTTTCTTTAGATAAATAGCCAATAGTGGGATTATTGAATCTATGGTATTTCTATTTTTTTATTTTTTTGAGGAACCTCCATACTGTTTTCCATAGTAGCTGCACTAATTTACATTCTCACCAACAGTGCACAAGGATTCCCCTTTCTCTATCCATGTAAAGACTTTTACCACTTTGTTTTGTCCTGTATTTCCTAAGAATGGGTAATTACATCTAGAGGCTTGACCAGATGCAAGTTTGTTATTTCGAGTATGACTTCCTCACAGGTGGTTTGGTACTTCTTCAAGAGACACCTGCTGTCTGGTTGTCTCTTTTTGTTCAATAGCTGTAATTGATGGCCATTTTGCAGACACATTACTTTTTTAGAAGGTATAACATGGTGATCTCCTAATCATTCCTTCTTACTTTATCTATTGACTATGAATGTGTGATTTTTTTCTTAGTATCTGATATCATATTATAGATATTCTGATGCATTTTATCTATCGCCAATAAAGAAATATTTTATTAATTCCTTTTAACCTCTGTGTAGTATTCCATTTTATAGCTCTTTGACTATTTACCATTGGCTCTTTAGGTTGTTTTAGTTTTTACTGATAAAAACAAAACTTCAGGGAACTTCATTGTGAGTTTATCTTGGCAATAAGCTTCTCTAGAGGGTGAATGTTTAGATCTTTTTTTTTCCCTAAGATTTTATTTATTTATTCATGAGAGACACACAGAGAGAGAGAATGGCAGAGACACAGGCAGAGGGAGAAGCAGGTTTCCTGCAAGGAGCCTGATGCAGGACTTGATCCTGGACCCTGGGATCATGCCCTGAGCCGAAAGCAGACTCTCAACTGCCGAGCCACCCAGGCATCCCAAGTGTATAGATCTTATGTTCAGTTCATTTTCAGTTTTCCTAGGTGATGCCAAATTTTTTCTGCACTTTTCCCAAATCCTTGTCAATACAAAATGTCAATTTTTGCCAACTGTCTCCTTGTTATTTTAAGCTTTACTTTCAGAATAGCCAATACATTTTATTTTTTATTGACCATTAAGATATTTTCTTCTACAAATTGCCTTTTACTATGCCTTGAACATTTTGGCTTTGATACGTTATCTTGTAGAAATCATAGTGATTTCTAGAGCTCCTCTATGTTGCCAGAGTACATAATCTTTGATTAGATGTTGCAGACATTGTCTTCTCCCTGCCCCCTTTTGTGTATGTATGTGTATGAAGATATTTATTTTTTTCTTTTGCTGATGAAAGAAAAAAATGGCAGTGTTTTTAAGCTGTGAAAATGACAGTGTTAGACTACCTGAATTCAAACTAGAGCTCTAGAACTGCCTAATGTGAAAACCTAACCCAATTAGCTTCATGTCTTTGTACCTAAACATTTCATATGTAAAATGGGAATAAAAAAAAAATCTACTGTTGTATCTTAGACTCAGTTTTGCTGCAAACTTCTAACTGCTATAAAAATGTTAAATTTAGAGGTGTCTGGGTGGTTCAACCCATTACGTATCTGCCTTTGGCTCAGGTCATGATGCCAGGGTCCTGGGATGTATCCCTGCATCAAGCTCCATGCCCAGCGGGGAGCCTGCTTCTCTCTCTCCTGCTCCTCCTGTTTATGCTCTCTCTCTCACTCTCTCTCTTTCTCTCTCTCTCTGTCAAATAAATAAAATATTTTAAAAAATAAAGTTTAGTTAGGTTAATTCCTAGGTAGCTTATGGTTTTGGGTGCAACTGTTAGTGGGACTGACCCCTTAAATCCTCTTTCTTGTGTCTCATTATTAGTGTATAGAAATGCATCTGATTTCTGTGCATTGATTTTATATCCTGCCACTTTGCTGAATTCCTGTATGAGTTCTAACAATTTGAGGGTGGAGTCATTTGGTTTTTCCACATAGAGTATCATGTCATTTGCAAAGAGTGAGAGTTTGACTTCTTTGCCAATTCAGATGCCTTTTATTTCTTTTTGTTATCTTATTGGTGAGGCTAGGACTTCCAGTAGTACTATGTTGAACAGCAGTAGTGATAGTGGACATCTCTATCATGTTCCTGACCTTAGGGGAAAAGCTCTCAGTTTTTCCCCATTGAGAATGTTACTTGCTGTGGGATTTTCGTATATGGCTTATTAATATGATATGATATGATATGATATGATATGATTGGTATGTTCCCCAGATTTCTACTCTGAAGAGTTTTAATCAAGAAAGGATGCTGTACTTTGTCAAATGCTTTTTCTATTTTATCTACTGAGAGGATCAGATGGTTCTTGTCCTTTCTTTTATTAATGTGGTATATCACATTGATTGATTTCCTGAAGTTGAACCACCTTGTAGCCCAGGAATACATCCCACCTGGTCATGGTGACTAATCCTTTTAATGTACTGTTGGATCCTATTGTCTAGTATCTTGGTGAGAATTTTGCACCCATGTTCATCAGGGATTTTGGTCTGTAATTCTCCTTTTTGGTGGGATCTTTGTCTGGTTTTGGGATCAACATAATGGTGGTCTCATAGAAAGAGTATGGAAGTTTTCCTCCCATTTCTGTTTTTTGAAACAGCTTCAGAAGAATAGATACTAATTCTTTTTTAAATCGCTGGTAGAATTACCCTGGGAAGGCATCCGGCCCTGGACTCTGGTATGTTGGGAGATTTTTGATGACTGCTTCAATTTCCTTGCTGGTTATGGGTCTGTTCAGATTTTCTGTTTCTTCCTATTTCAGTTTTATTAGTTTATACATCTCTAGGAATGCAATCATTTCTTTCAGATTGTCAAATTAGTTGCTCATGCTATGTTCTTATAATCGTTTGTATTTCTTCGGTGTGGTTGTGATCTCTCCTCTTTCATTCATGATTTTATTTATTTGGGTCTTTTTTCTTTTTGGTAAGTCTGGCCAGGAGTTTATCTTACTAATTCTTTCAAAGAACCAACTATCAGTTTAGTTGATCAATTCTATTGTTCTTTTGGTTTCTATTTCATTGATTTCTGCTCTGATCTTTATTATTTATCTTCTTCTGCTGGTTTTACATTTTATTTCTTTAGGCTCTAGCTCCTTTAGGTGTAAAGTTAGGTTGTATATTTGAGACCTTTCATGTTTTTGTGAAAGGCTTGTATTGCTATATACTTGCCTCTTAGGGCCACCTTTGCTGCATCCCAAAGGTTTTGAACAGTTGTGTTTTCATTTTCATTTGTTTCCTTGAATTTTTAAAATTCTTCTTTAGTTTCCTCATTGACCCATTCATTCTTTAGTAGGATGCTCTTTACCCTCCATGTATTTGAGTTCGTTCCAAATTTCCTCATGTGACTGAACTCATGTTCCTGAGTTTCAAGGCTTTGTGGTCTGAAAATAGGCAGGAAATGATCCCAATCTTTTGATACCCACTGAAACCTGATTTGTGACCCAGTATGTCATCTATTCTGGAGAATGTTCTATGTACACTTGAAAAGAATGTGTATTCTGTTGCTTTAGGCTGCAAAACAGGATCATAGAGGAAGAGAGGAAAAAATACAAGACAAATAAGAGAAGGAGACAAACCATAAGAGATTCTTAATCATAGGAAACTAGACAAATTGAGGGTTCCTGGAGGGGAGAGGAGATGGGATATCCAGGGGATGGACATTAAGGATGGCACATGATGTAATGAGTACTAGGTATTATAGAAGACTAATGAATCACTAACGTCTGCCTCTGAAACCAATAATACATATTAATCAATTGAATTTAAATAAAATTTTTTAAAAATAAAGTTTATTAAAAGGAAAAAAACAAAAGTGTCTCCCTTGTAGGGATACTATGAAGACCTAATGAGACATGTAGGCGTTATTAACAGTGCCTCATGTGTCAAAGTGCTTATTTAAAATTAGCTATTTTGGGGACACCTGAGTGGCTCAATTGGTTAAGCATCTGTCTCTTGATTTCAACTCAGCTCATGACTTCAGGGTTGTGATAATGAGCCACACATTGGCTCTGCGCTCAACATGGAGCCTGCTTAAGATTCTCTCCATCTCCTGTTCCTCCCCACCTGCTCTCTCTTTCTCTCTTTAAAAAGAATTTAAAAATAAATAATTAAATTCATATTTTTTCAAATATAAAGTTTATTATAGTTAAATTTATTTTTTCTTGGATGATCGTGGATCACAAGGACCTTTTAAGGCATCTTTCTACTCTTTTTTTGGTTTTCTGCTTCTGGAAAGGAATTGTGATATTTACTATCATTGCTATAAAATAATAATAGAGGAAGCATTTACTTTTATTGAGTGCTTTCTATGTGACAGACACAGTGCTGGGCTCTGTATACACTTTACATAGTTTATTAGTCATAATAACCCAACATGATTATCACTCCATGTAAAGGTAAAGATAGAATTTAGAAAGAGTAAAATAAAACAGCCAGCAACTAGGAGCAGCAACAGTGTAGACTACATACATCTTAACCATTTGTTATTTCCTATGTGGGGAGAAAAAGGAAGGATTATACTTGCTGTCATATGTTATAGCTGCAAGAACCTGGAACTGGGATATGGATAATTGGTTTGTTGTCCATTTTCTACTACTGATTGAAACATTTCTGGTCTTCAGTGGGCTTGTCAATAGAATGAGAAAGCAAGATATGATCACTCAGATTCTTTCCAGCTCTAAGAGGCTGTAGTTCTTAATAAAAGTTGCACCCATACAGATGATCTTTGCAGTGGTATTTAAAACTGGGACAGCCTAAATATCCAAAAACAGAGAACTAAGTAAATTGTGGTATAATTATTTAATATTAGTATGCCACCATTTAATTGGTAAAGATGAAAGCTGATGTTAAATGAAAATATTCTTAAGATGTATTTTAAATGAAAAAAGAGAAAATATTCTATATTATGCTTGCAACTATGTAAAAATATGCAATGAAAAATACAAAGATGTGCATAAAGAATTTGGCTATCTTTGTCCTCAGATGTTAGATTTTAGGTAGTCTCTAGAATCTTGGAATTTCCTGAGTGATGAGTAGCTTTGTGAATCATTCCCATGTTGGATCACACCTGAGTTTATGCAAGTGCAATGACTCAGGATGGAGGCCAGTCACCAGAAGGACTGACCATGTGATTAGAGGATTAGGCTTTGGGCAGGTGATATCATTTGGGACCTTCAGGAAGGGGAAAGGGGCTAGAGTTTGAATTCGTTCACTTTGCCAATGATTCAGTCAGTCATGCATATGTAATGACCCCAATAAAAATTCCAGAGAGCAAGATTTGGGCAAGTTTCTTAGATGTGAGGGTGTTGCAGGGGCCATGCATCCTAATTTCTTGGGGAAGGGACATGGAAGCTCCATGTTCACGATTCTAACAGATCTCACCCTCTGGAACTCTCCATTTGGTTGGTCCTGATTTGTAGCCTTTATGATAAAACTGTAACCACAGATTCAGTGTTTTTTTGAATCCTGTTAATCATTCTAGCAAGATATCAAACCTGCAGGAGTCATGGTAAGCCCCAAATTTGTAGCCAGTTTGTCAGAAGTGCAGGTGGCTTGGGGACTCCCAAATTTGTGGCTCTGTTCCGGGAGCCATCTAAATTGCTGAAAATGTTCTATATGTTTATCGGGATGGTGATAACATGGAAGTATGCACAAGGCAGAGACACAGGCAGAGGGAGAAGCAGGCTCCATGCAGAGAGCCTAATGTGGCACTTGATCCCAGGATTCCAGGATCATGCCCTGAGCCAAAAGCAGACGCTCAACCGCTGAGCCACCCAGGCATCCCACAAGTTTTTTTTTTTTTTTAAGATTTTATTTATATATTCATGAGAGACAGAGAGACAGAGAGAGAGGCAGAAGCCAAGGCAGAGGGAGAAGCAGGCTACCTGCAGGGAGCCCAATGTGGGGGGTCCTGGCGTGACAGCCTGAGCCAAAGGCAGACACTCAACCACTGAGCACTGAGCCACCCAGGTGCCCTAAAGTATCACAGGTTAAAAAAGTCAACTAATGATATACTTAAGATGTATACACTCTTTAAATGTAATTTATGCAGCCTTTTAGAAAGTTAAAGAAAAAGGTCAACATTGCATATGTTTCAAGTGAATAAATTTGTTGCAGGATTGGGAGAATTAGGTTTTTTTATTAATGTTTTCTAATGTGTGAATATAAGTCATATAAACTCAAACTTTGCTAATTCATAGTTGATGTAGTAAATCCACCCAGTGTCACCTAATACTACAGAGTCACAAATATCCAGGACAATGGACATCACAAAGCTTGATGGTGGTACCTGAGAGAGATGGGAGCAGAGCGATGGTTGTGCCTCTTAACTGGCTCTGCTGCTTCGTAGTAGTGTGATAGTAGGCAAGGGGCAAGGAGAGTTTCTCAGTAAGTTGTCAGGATGGAAATGATGCTTTTCAACAAAACAAAACAAAAAAAAAACACACAGCAAATTCCTCTGAGTAACCTTTAGAATTATTGTTACTGGCCATTGTTACATGGAAATACCAGCTGGAGGAGACAACCTTTATATTTCTGAACTTCTAAGCTTCCTGGCATTTCAGTTTTGTTCTTTGATTTTAAAACTGAAAGCCACAATAATAATAGGAACAGAAAGAGAGGAAGTCTCTTAGAGCAGGAAATGTAAACTCAGGACTAACCCCGCATCCTCAAAAAAAAAACAAAAAAAAAAAAAAAAAAAAAAAAAAACCAGTTCATCCTAGAGAAGGGAATCTCAGCTCTGGCTGTCCCTCGTATACTCATTTACAAATCAATTTAACAGAATGCCCAGAGGGGAGGTGAGGGAAAAAGCAAGACCTGAGATAGAAATGCAAAGATCCTTAAGCCTGAAATGAAGAAAAACATATTCATTTGGCTTTAAATAAGGCCATAGGCTGAGTTTGAAATTGAATTTTAGACTAGAGTTCGGGTAAGCATATCAATAGGTTCGTGTATCATCCTTCACTTTTTGTTTGTTTGGGGGCTGGATAATGTATTTAGAATATCCCGCTTTAGAAATTAGATAAATATGTATTAAAATATCATGTAGATTTTACCATTTAATTTAGTTTTTAATTTCATGCTGCATGAGTTAAGTGAAACGTGTCAAAGCTCTTATGGATCTGATTTCTTTGTGTTACATTTTTAGTGTCTTTATTTACTACTGAAAGCTTTACATTTCATTCATATCTTTATGTTGATTATATTCCCGGATCATTATTTTCTAAACTGTATGCATTGGGGGCACCCGGGTGGCTCAGTTAGTTAATATCTGCCTTCAGCTCAGGTCATGATCTCAGAGTCCTGGGATCAAGCCCGGCATCGGGCTCTCTACTTAGCAGAAGGCCTGCTTCTTTCTCTGCCTCTGCCTGCCACTCTACCTACTTGTGCTCTCTTTCTCTCTGTCAAATAAATAAATAAAATCTTAAAAAAATAAAAAAACCTCTATGCATTGAACAAGGATGTTAAATTTAAAAACAAAGAAAACAAATGTTTGGTTATATTATTTTAGAAATTACCTATTAAAAACTTGTTTTTGCTGCAGGTCACCCCAGAAAATTTAATATTTTATTGTGCACTATGAATGTCTAGGCTGTAGTATCAGGGTTTCCTACAGTTTATTTGACCTAAAAACCCCTTTTCTTGCCTCGACACATTGGCATCTCTTGAGACTGATTTTATGGAAAAACTCCTAATGATACTATGTATACACACAATAAGATGTCATTGTTTTGACAGATCACACCTATTGTAGGAAAAGTCAACACATGCGACTTTCTTTTTAAACAAAATATTTGATTATAATGGTAAATAATAGTGTATTTAGACAAAATGATCTAAGTGGCTGTGTGTGTATCCCTATGGTTGATAACAGATGCATGCTACTTTTAGTTACATACCATGTGGTATCATTTAATCAACTATTTAACAATAGAACTGGTTATTATTTAGATTTTAACCTTTCATGATTCTTTGCTGTAAATGGCTTTACTTATAGATGTATATATGAGAGAGGTGAATATGATTTATACTCATTAATAACTCATTTACTCAAACTCATACTCAAAATAACTCATTTGTTGTATTAGATTTCTAAAATGATAAAGATAATTCTGTTGGTGTAACTATAATTTGTGAAATCCATCTTCGAAATATACTTAAGTGGGTTTTTTTAAGTATACTGGGAAATAAAATTGTCTCTGAAGAAGAATACACTACTTTGCATTTTGAAATTTGATTTTATAGTCACAGTGATCAGAACATCATTCAATTCAAACAAAAGAATTAAATCTGGAGAATATGCCACATTTGCATTAAGTGTCTAGTTCCAAAACACCTCCTACACAAATTT
This sequence comes from Canis lupus dingo, assembly GCF_003254725.2. Taxonomy (NCBI): domain Eukaryota; kingdom Metazoa; phylum Chordata; class Mammalia; order Carnivora; family Canidae; genus Canis; species Canis lupus. Next base: position 21,928,034 of record NC_064265.1, read on the forward strand.
GGATTGAATGTGGTCACTGCTTTCCCAGTATTACTGAAAAACCAAAATAATATGCTGCTCACTAATATATGATAAAAATTCAGTACTGTTCACTTTCAGAGAGCATCTTTAATATAATTGTGCAATTTATTTTTATTTTATAATATCATTATAAGAAGTCTTCAGTATTTCTAAATAGGTTAGAGGCATAATTCACCTTATCCCCAAATAGAAATGGGCCCCATTTATGCACTGAACAGATGCAGTAGCATATGATGAAGCAACTACCTCTAAGTCAGAGACCTCTTTCTGCTTTTAATTTTTCTTTAGCTGTTGGCTAAAAGGCAAATTAAATTATCACCGAGTGTTCTCTGTGATTATTGTTGGAGAAGCATTGTGATAGCACGTTTAAACTAGTATAAAAGTGATCTTAGGAAGCAGAATGAAGGCTATTGAAGTAGCCCAGATTCACACATTTGTGTGGCTGTTGGCTTTCTCAAGAGCCTCCATTTGGAAGATGCAAATGGAAAAATACATTTTCCATTTTGGGCTCTAAGTAAGTGGGGTGAGATGGCTTTGAAGAAGGTTTGGAAGATTAGCTGGGGTAAGGGTAAGGGACATGAAAGAAAAATATGTAGAGAGAGAAAAGAGCCCTATTCTATGCTCTGTGACTTTTCATACTGTTATTCATACATTGACAGTAGTTCTAAGCTAAGAAAGAGAGTGGAATTTTAAATTAGTTTTTAATGTTTGGATTAAGATGCTGAACTGAATTTAGGAATGAGCTTTAGATTGTGTGTTCAGACTTGAAAAGATAAAGTTTACTGGAAGCAATTCACATGTTCATCAGCTCACAAGTAGATAAACACATTGTTATATCCATACAAAGAAATACTACTCAGCAATAAAAAGGAATAAGCTATTGATAACATGCAACAGCATGGATGAATCTTAAAAGAATTATTCTGACTGAAGGCTGTCAGCACACAAAAAAACCCTACATGCTATATGATTCCTTTTATATGAACTTCAAGAAAGGGACAGAAAGCAGACTAGTGATTTCAGAATTAGGAGTGGGAGTCAGGTGTTGAGAGGGGTAAGAGGAAACTTTCCCAGGTAATGGAAATGTTCTGTGTAATAATACTACTGTATGTACTTGCCAGATCCCATCAAATTCTACACCTAACATTACTAAATTTTATTATATGTAAATTATACCTAAATAAAACTGGTTAAAAAGAAAGTATGATATGGCTAAAAAAAAAAAAAGGATGATAGAATTCACTAGTAAGGAGAAAGGGGATCCTAGAATTTATTAATACCTGGAAATGACCGGAAAAATCATGAGATAGCTGAGTTTCCTCCAGAATCTGGAAAAGGATTAACATCAAATAAAAAAATGTAAAGTAATGATGGAAGATAAAAATGATTACATCTGTGAGTTCTTCTTGATCATCATAACTATTTAATATTTAAACCACCTAGCCTGGTGCTTAGCACATAGAAGACAATAAATGCTGAGTGCTATTATTTTTATTGTACATTAGGAGTGCCTAGACAGCCTAATAGAAGTGTGGCTATCTAGACAAAAGCTTCCTCCTACCTACCTATGAAGACAACCTATGAGTTAACTCATTCTGATAATTTGAAATACACAAAATGAGGTGGAATTTATCAACGACTTGCTTAGGATAATTAAGAACTACAGTGTATCAGAGAAACTGACTATTAGAACATCATTTCACAGATACATTCTTAGCTTTTTTGTATGTGTCAAATCATTTCTGAGCTATCTGAACCCATTGTGAGGACTTTCAGAATAACTTTCTATCTGATGAGAGTTGAGAGTTCTAGTTTGCAGGTATTCAGTGGAAGTCATAGCCATATGTGTAACATTTGATTTATTTTTAAATGTTTCTTGGCCATGTAAGAAATTAGTAGTGTGACAACAATGATTATGGGAGTATGAGACTCAAGTTAACTCTGATCCTCATATGTGCTGTGATAGAGAAAATATAATAGCCAACATTTATTGATTGTTTAATGTGCTTAGCACTGACTGTGCTAATTACACAAATTATCACTTTTGAACCCTATCACCACCTTAGGAGACACAGATAAGCAAAGGGGTTGCACTAATATTAAGAAGCAGATCAAAATTTTTATCTGACTCCAACAGTTGAAAACCACTGATGTGGATGGTAGGACAAAGCCTATCAGAGCCAGATTGCTGACATTATGTCTTTGGTGTCGCTTGACCTATCCTGGGAATATGGGATGGAGAGAGATAACTGCTCTGATCCAGACTCTCTGAACCTCAAATACTAAGTCCATAGGATAGCAGTCTACATTAAATGGTCAAGAGATGGTTTTTGAATGAATAGATAACTCCATACATTCGAATTCTTAGAAAGTAGGATTTGTACACTATATTTTAACATAGAAGAGATACCAAACATAGCATAAGGTTAATGTTGGATTATGGTGCATAATTTATTTTCAGAACTGCTCATCTGACCAAGTCTATTTACAAGTCCATTTGGGGGCAATGGCATACATACTTCTGTTTGAGATTGCTGGCATTTGGAATAATTTGAGTTTTGATAAACCTTTAATTATATTTTAGGATTATCAAACCGAGACAATTGTTGATCGTAAATGAGAAAAACAGTTAGCATGCAAACTCTAATGGGTACATTTATCATTTTCTTATCATACTGAGCTTTGAGCTTATTGTCTATTTTCCAAGAAAGTAGAAATGCTGTTTCTTAGAATAAAAATGTTTTTTTATAATGTGAGCAGTAGATTCAAGCTGTACAGATTGGCTCTTTAATGAAATAGGCAACATTCCAATGGAACTGACAAGCTTTATTTCTATTTGTTGTATTTTCTTTCTCATTACAGATGGACCCGATTCAGAAAGCTGTAATAAATCATACATTCGGGGTTCCTCTTCCTCATCGAAGAAAGCAAATCATATCATGCAACATTTGCCAGTTGAGATTTAATTCCGATGTAAGTTTACCATTTAGTATTCACTGAAAAAAATGTATTATGCTGTTCTAATCTTGCAGAAGAGATTTCTTCAACATTTTTCTCCAATAACTGAGCATGTCAAAATTCAAAGATAACATTTTAACTCCTTATGTCCTTTAAATTCAGAGTTTATTATATTATTTTGGGGGGTTTACTCTGGAAACATCATACATTAACAATATTTTATCCTTGCAGTTTAAAGGTATGTTTTTAGTCTTTAGGAATACTAAATTTAGCTAATACACTTTCCCTTTGGGGAATAGTCAAATAGCCTTTTAATAAATTATACCTTTGATATAAGATAATTCCCAAATTATATTTCAAGGCCAACATCTTGCTTTGTAAATTTTTTTATCTGCCTTGGTGGTCCCCAATTCCAGATCAGTCCTTTGTGTTCTTAATGATATTTGTGTTAGAGCTCTCAAGTTATTATCCTAGAAGTATTAGCATTTTAATAGGGAGTCCTAAAGGCCTCAAAGCACTGGAGCCCTTGATGAATAAAACTTAAGTGGAGAACATGACAGAAATGAGACATTTATGGACCTGACCAGTGCTTTGCAAAGTATTCATAGAGAGCTATTCATATCTTCCATACCTTTTCTAGGGATCAGAAAATCTCTGGTTTCATCACAATGAAGCTAATTTGCTCATGGCCAATTTGAAAATTACTGCCTGCCTTCCCCAACCTCCTTGGTGTGGAGTTGGTCCTGGGAGATACAGAAAAGAGAAGGGATGTTGGAAGGACTAGGAATAGAATACCTGTTGATACTTTAGGAAAACAGAGGACCCCAGCCTGTCAAAGTGGCTCCTGCACGGTGCCATTATTTTACAAGGTGATGTGTAGTGTGGAGATGACCAAAATGATCTGGATTTTGGAGAATGTTAGGCCTTTCAGTATTTAATCTTTCTAGGCAAGTAAGTCCTTTAGGTTCTCTGATAATGAGAAGAGCATGTGAGATAATCATGCAGAGAAAGCAGATGTGACAGAAATAAAGTATCTTTTTTTCTTCTATCAGAACATCTTATTTTGCATAAGGATTGCTACTGTCTTATGAACTCCTACCTACTAGTATTGTCATCAGATAGTTGTATACCATTTCTTTTGTTGGCTTAAAAAAAGAATAGATTGCCTGCATAGACTCTAAGTGGTATTTGTTGATATAAAAAAAGAATACACTAGGGATCCCTGGGTGGCGCAGCGGTTTGGCGCCTGCCTTTGGCCCAGGGCGCGATCCTGGAGACCCGGGATCGAATCCCACGTCGGGCTCCCGGTGCATGGAGCCTGCTTCTCCCTCTGCCTGTGTCTCTGCCTCTCTCTCTCTCTCTGTGACTATCATAAGTAAATAAATAAAAATTAAAAAAAAAAAAAGAAAAAAAAAAAAAAAAAAAAAAAAAAAAAAAAAGAATACACTAAACATGTGGCATTTTATTGAAAGAGAGGTTTTTGGTTTTTTGTTTTATTTTGTTGTTTGTTTTTAAATACTGAGTGCTTTGAATTGATTTGAATTTTAAGAAATTTGTCATAGTTTAATTTATTAACAAAAAATCTTTTCAACTGAAAAATATCATATAATAATCTCTTCCAGCTGTTGTAAAAAAGGGGCGGTCCTCCAACATGTAAATTTGAGTTCTGAACTCAATAGTTGCAATTTGGTCATTTCTAAACATTTAGTGAATAATCATATAGTTCTGTAATTGTTATTTAAAGTGATTTTTTCTTGATTTCATTCCTTCTTAAATGGTATTGATATTTCACTTTGGAACTGATCAGATAATGATGCAAAAGTCTCCCAGGAGCCATGTTGAGAGCTTCTTACAAATAATGGGGGCTATTTCAATATTTCCTCCTGCCAGCAATTTCACTGTCAATATTTTCCTCTGTGTTAAGTTCACTTCCTGTAAACTGGGAATCAAAAAGAGACTTCAAGCTCATTGAACCCAATCTCCCACTAAATTTAAGAAAACCATCTGCCACATCCAGGCTAAATCCTTGGTTGGTTATCTCCTGCTATGGGTCACCACTTCAAGACAGTTGTTCCTTTTTTTTTTAATGTTTCTAATTCTGTAGATTGGTATCAAAGTCATGTTTAAAGTATTTAGAATTATTACCCGGTATACATTAACATAAAGAGCATTTACATATTTTATAAAATGTATTCTTGTTTTATTTCCTTGACAGAAGAGAATAGCAATTTATATTGCTAATGAAGTTTCAAGTTGATATAGAAATCAATATGTATTCATCAAGGACCATTGCTTCTCATTCTTACAATTTCACTTTCAGGTGTGTCTGGCATGTGGCACATGGAAAATAGCTGAGGTATTTGGAGAATTTAGACTAATTGGTCTGGATCATAAGTATGCAACTGCACACTTGACCATTCACTAGATGCTTACTGCCTTAATCTTCTATTGCTGCTGTAATAAATCATGTAAACTTAATGGTTTAAAACAACATAAATGTATTATCTTATAGTTCTGGAGGTGAGAAGTCAAAAATGGGTATCACTGACTAAAATCACAGTGTTGGCGGGGTAAGGTTCCTTCTGGCAGCTCCAGGGGGGGAATTCAGTTCCTTGCCTTTCTTGTCCAGCTTCTTGAGGCTTCCCTTTTGTTCATGACTCCCTTCCATATTTAGAGCAAGCAATGGCTAGTTGAATCCTTCTCACATTGAATGATTCTGACCCTCACTGGTCTGCCTCCCTCTTCCACTTTTCACAACCCTTATGATCACAGTGAATTCATCTGGATGATCCAGGAAAATTTCTCTACTTTTAAATCAGGTGATTAGCAACCTAACTCCATCTGCTAATTTAATCCCCCTTTGTCATATAATGTAACATATTCATAGTTTCCAGGGATTAATTCTTAAATATCATTTTTTCTCCCTACCACAGGTAGTCATTTGGATGTTTGGCTTAGATTTGAACTGAATTCTATGATGAATTGAATTTATCAGATAATTACCCAGTATAGCTTCATTCCTTTCTATATAAATTGGACATATGTGAATTCATTGCTTTTACATTTTTATCTTGAAACTTGAATGTAAATTCACTATGCAGTCCTAATTTTTTAAATTGTGGTTTAAAGAAAATAGGAAAACCCAATGTTATTGAGTTTATAAATCACATAGCAACATTTTACCATGAGTTACAAATAAAATATAATTATCGTGAAGTTGGAGTACAGGAGCAGAAACTCCTTTAGAGACTTAAAAGTCTCTGTAGTATTATCATGTCAATAAGGGGAACTAATGTGCTGGAAATATGAGATTTGTTTACTATTGACTGGTCATGTCCATGAATACTATTTTTATAAAATATTTAATAGTAAGTGCCAAGATCAATTGGATTTATCACCCCTTCATCCACATATAATAAAATAATATTCACACTAAGAGAAAATACAAATATTTTCTAGATAGATACATATAGATATATCTCATATTTGACCATTTTAATGCCAAGAAAAAGTTTTACAATCCCAATACAACTGCATCTACTCCCTCCAGGTAAATCTGGAATTTATCTGCCTATTTCCATTCTTAAACCTAAAATTATTCTGGAAAAGTAACACTGTAATTCATGTGTATCCTTAGTTGCATCCTCAATCACATAGGAAAGTATTTTTGCCTTATGAACCTTTTTACATTTCAAAGCTTCTTCCCCTTCCAATGAAAATAATAGCTTGTAGTTCTTTTCATCTTTGCATCACGAAAATTCAATTTTCTTTCCCTCTATGCTTTTATTTATTTTTTAACCCTTCATATTATAATCTGTGTAGTTTGGTGTTATGTGATACCTGTTTCATTTATAGTACATTTTCTATTTTGGGCCCCACAGAAATCTTTTTAAATGCATATTATACTATATTTTTATTTAAATGAGATTGCTTTCTCCTGATACAGTCTTTTTCTTTGAAAAAAAAAAAAACTTAAAAAACTTTTCTTGACATTTACATGAAACACAGATAGGGGTTATGTAAAAAGTTCCCAATTAATTACCAAAAGTTTATAATTTGTCCAGTTATTTTATCAGCATCTTGAAATAAGTATAAATTACCATTGGCTTGGGCAAGTTAAGCGTGCCTTTGAAAGACAGCTTATTTCTAGATCAGCATGGATATAAGATTATTGAGATATCAAATGATTTCTTGATGACTGTTTATAGAGTGGAAAGTAAGATCTTAGGCCCCAAACTAAAAATTATTAAGTTGTTGCATCAAAGAATCACTATGATTTTTTTTTAATTTATTTTTTATTGGTGTTCAATTTACTAACATACAGAATAACACCCAGTGCCCGTCACCCATTCACTCCCACCCCCCGCCCTCCTCCCCTTCTACCACCCCTAGTTCGTTTCCCAGAGTTAGCAGTCTTTACGTTCTGTCTCCCTTTCTGATATTTCCCACACATTTCTTCACTATGATTAACATACAATAGTATTTCATGTTAGAGACAGAAGAAAATTTTTGCTAGTTTCTCATGTGGAAACTGTGATACAGAGAATGTGGGAGACATACAAGGCTACCTGGCCAGTCACTGGTCATGCAGGTTCAGTGTCTACTCTTATCCAGTATTACTGCTCTGTCTGGCCCAGGCAAAGTGGAAAGTCCATCAAAGGCTCCAGCCAATCCTACAGTAATGGTGTGGCTAGAGATCTGTGAGTTCCCAGAGAGGGGGCCTGAATGTGTCAGCTGCTGTGGAAAGTCATCTACAACTTGGGTGAGGCCTTGCCCACCAGTGCTTGTGAGTACTTTCAAACAGCATCATCCATATTCAGTCACACAACTTATCATAAACATGGTGAACATTTAAGTAAAAATGCAAATTACCAAGTGATAATATAGAAGCAACATGTCCTTTATGACTCAGAACTATCAAGCATCAATTACCTCAAGGTGCTCTTTTGTAAAACAGAAGGGAAAACCACCTCATTAGAAGGTCCATTGCTTGAAGCCCTTAGGCCCCTCCAAAGGGGATCTTGGGACTATCATCAATATAACTGATATATTTCCCAATGGTATTATAAAATAGAAATCATTATTGTTTTTCTACAATTTAGAACCCATGAATGTAGTAAAATTAAGCAATATGTTTGAATTTAATTTATATCTCTGGGTTAACCTCTGTAACCAAATGAAGCAAGATAGTGTTGAAGTTGCTAAAAGGAACATTTTTTCCTACCAAATAACCAAATTAGATAATTATACTTTTGTATCATCACAACCTAAGACATTTCTTTTAAATACTAAATCTGCATTATTTGTGTGTGTTGATATTAAAAGGAAATACTACTCAGAGGGAGAGAAAAAAAATAATCGTGGTTGTACTGAAGTTAAGAACTATTCTTATTTCTTCCCAGTTTTATTTTCCAAATTTCCTGTTTAATAATGCTTAAATTTTATAAAATAAAAAGGAATTGTTGCATCTACTACCCTACTGAGGCTTTAAAAAAAAAAAAAACCCACACATATTTTATCCTGAATTATAAATTGCTTTTTGAAGGCCTCAGTTGCAGTTTTCTAAACATTTCCTGCCTCTTTCTGACAGTATCTGCAGCCTCAAAACATGCCCAGGAGAGTTCATAGATACAGTTGCCTTATTCAGATTTCAATATTTTATTGCATATCCTACAGTAAGGGTTAATAAAAATCTGTTCATGGGGATGTGCACCTAACCCCAAATCTGAAAACAGCATCCAAGGAAGCTGAGTGTAATGGTAGGAAAATCACTGGATCAGGATTTAGACAACCTCTTGTCTAGATCTGCCAATTTTTTTGATTGGCCATATGTCTTGGGGCCAATCTTTGTTGAATTTACAGTTTCCATAATCACCTTATTTAAAATGAAAAGCCAAGGATACCTGGGCGGCTCAGATGGTTGAGAATCTGCCTTAAGCTCAGGTCGTGAACCCGGAGTCCTGAGATCAATCCTGAATCTAGTCTTAGTCCAGCTCCCTGCTCAGCAGGAAGCCTACTTCTCCCTATCCCTCTCCTTCTGCCTCTCCCCCCAGCTCATGCGTGCTCTCTCTTGCTCTCTCTCTTTTTCTCCCTCAAAGGAATAAATAAATAAAATATTTTTAAAAAAATTTTAAAAATAAAATGAATAGCCATTCCTTATAGCCATGTTCTAAGGATTATAAAATAGAACACATAGGCAATTGGATTGTAAACCGTATAGCAAATGAAATGGAAAGGTCATTTTTATGTTATGGAACAAATAATGGGGTTATCATTGTTTTATTCTCTGAATGCTAAATTACTTCTTCAGAAATATTGAAGCTGGAAAATATCTATCTTTCAGAAAAGTGCTTAAAGGAATCTACACTGCTGAAAGTGCCTGTGTTTAGTGTATTTCTGTGTTGATTTGAGGTTCTCACTCCTCATAAATCTTTACCTTTTACCTTTTAAAAACTGCAGGGTCAACTTGTCCCTGGCAGAGCTGGATTTCTTAGAAACTCTCCACCTCTCTAAGCCTGTTGCCACTGCTGCTAAGTCCCAAAGGATTTTCTGAGGGACCCAGTTAGAAATTAAATTTTAGGCAGCTTTGAAACATCTCTTTCATAAGAGAGTGTCTCCTGTTCGTCTTCAAGATTCACAGAGCTATTTAGAGCTTTGGCCTGCGCACTCTGGCCTTCCCACTTAGTGCTTTTTCTTCTTCAAAAGTATTTCTATGACAGGGCCATTCAGCTTGTGTACAAAGAGGCATGTCTGGGGCCTGATGGGGTTTAGTTGCAGTCATGTCACCCTTGTGTGAGGAGCGAGCTTTGAGGCATGTGGTGATGGGACTATAGGTTTGGATGTATTTGAAGCAAGTGCCTGGCACATCCCTTTTGGAGGGCTCATGCTCTGAGTGTGCATTTGGGCCCCATTTCATCGCTCAGCCTCACACCCATCTACTTCCTTAATGGAGCCTACAGCTCTGTCAGGAATTCTCAGAAACAAAACTTGGAACAGAAGGACTAGGCAAGAAATATTGAGTCTGGCTGTTCGAGATTTCAGGAGAAAATGAGCCAGTCAAGAGCACAGGAACCTATTTAAGCATCGTGCTTCTTTGGCAGGCTTTTAAAAATAAAACTTCAACATTGGGATATTTTGGGACTCTCTGAATCAGGCTTTGATAGTCCAGAGTTTCATCTGTGGATGGAATGAAGGGTAAGGGACTGAGAAAAGAGAACTCTTTGTAAAAGAGTCTATCTTTCTCTGTGCTTTTTTTCCTCTATAAACAAAGAGAAACATAATAATAAAATTCACTTTTCTATCAGATTCTCTTAGACATAGAAAATTTTACCATCTTCTCTAGAAAGAGAAGTTGATGTAAGATATCATGAGCAGATGTGTTATATAACTTCTGGAAATCAGAATGATATTTGTTATTTCTATGGACTACCTCAGAGAACTGTTGTGTTTTAGGACTTAGTTATATCTAAGAAGTCATTCTCTCCATTTTAGAGATTGTAGAGATGGAAAAACCAAAGGTGAGCATCTCAGCTGACTTATTCAAGGTCACTAAGCTGTTGAAACAGCTGAAACAGAGCTCTTAAGTCCCAGCATAGGCTTTTATTTGTCATATCAGGTGACATGCCCTAAGAGAAATTTATTTTGAGGTTTGCATTGGCATCAGCTGACAGTTTTCAGCTAAGACAATTGGTCACTTGAGTTCTACACACAATACAGAGGTTAATCAAGGTGGATATGCTCATTACTAAACTTCTAGAAGTACAAACTGCCGGAGTGTAGAAATACTTTTCAAAATTGAGAGCCACTTAAAGGACAATATGATCATACTAAGTGTTGAAGAGGGGAGGAGAGAATCTGTGCTGAGAGTGTGTTTTATCCAACACCTATTGAAAACAGAGTTTCCAGAAGAGTAGGCAAAGCATGGAAGGACACAATGAAAGGAAGGTAGAATGTGGTGAAGCAAGAAGTCTGTGTGTGTGTGTGTGTGTGTGTGTGTGTGTTTAAGATTTATTTATTTGGGGATGCCTGGGTGGCTCAGGGGTTGAGCATCTGCCTTCAGCTCAGGTTATGATCCCGGGGTCTTGGGATTGAGTCCCACATCGGGCTCCCTGCAGGGAGCTTGCTTCTCCCTCTGCTTGTGTCTCTGCTTCTCTCTCTGTGTCTCTCATGAATAAATAAGTAAAATCTTTTTAAAAAATAAATACGATTTATTTATTGGAGAGAGAGAGAAAAAAGCACATGCAGTGGTGAGAATGGGGTGGGGGAGGGTGGGGAGGGCCAGAGAGAGAAGTAGACTCTCCACCTGAGCATAGAGTCTGAGGTAGGTCTGGATCTCAGGACACCTGAGATCACAATTTGAGCCTAAACCAAGAGTTGGATGCTTAACTGACAGTGCTACCCAGGTGCCCTTCACTTGCCCTTTTTGTTATATGTCATATAGTTTATTCAGCATTTAATAAACCATAAGTTTTGCCATGGCCCCTGAAAACTAGGACAGTAGAAGAATTCGTTCCTGGGCAGAGGAACAAAGGAATTTAAGAAAAAGATAATTCATGTTAGTATCTATTCTTTTGTCATTTTGGATTTTGTGTCCCTTTGTATCCTGGCTTTCCTAGCTCTTGCTATGTGTTGTCTCTTTTGTTGAGTCCTAATATCTGTATAATTAACTAGAGTCATTTTACCTTTTCCAAGGATTCACATGGCCAAAGATTATAGATGAAATGAACATACCCATTCAATTTACCTCCTTCACACTAAAAGTTTCTTGTGATGACTAGTTTAAGAGTGGCTATTTGGTTTTATTGCAAGTTTAAGGAGATTGAAATTGTACCAGGCATGCTATAAATTGCACACTGCGTTGGATTGTGGTGCTAGAATTTCTTCGAAGACATTAGAACCAGAAGTTGAGAAAATGGATGTATTCCTTCATACTCTCTAGATCTCTGTATGGTCTGTTTTAGAACACCGTAGTACACCAAACATTCTGGCCCAGATTCACCTTTTTCAAGCCTGCCAAACCTCATTTTAAATGCAAAATACTGCCTCTGGGATCTGTTGTCTCAGTCCAAATCTATGTTTTGATGTTAATTGAATGTGATAGTGGTAAAGGTTGCAGTCATTTGGAGAGTTTATTCCTTGTGAGGAGGGAGCTGAGGAGGGCAAATGGAGGCATGGTGTGCTATGAAAGTTTAATTTTCTGTGTCCATGTGTGATTTTCAGTAATACTTTGAGAAGCAGAGAGATAACTTTTAAGAATTGCACAGGTAACACTGAGTGTATGTGGTTTACTTTTTACTGGGCCTAAATGAGCCTTTAAATTCCTTACCTAGGAAATCTGTTGAGGTCCAGGTATGGCAAATTTATTCTTATCAGGTGTATCGGAATATCCGATCCCTCTGTACAACTTACACCTTCTCATAGACGCCTTTATAAATAAGGTTTCAGAAGGTAGTCTCTTAACAGGTTTTTTATCCATTTCCCAAGCAGAGCTTATTTTCTCTGCATCAGCGAACTTGTCATGATAATCAACTTTTTTGTCCCAACCATCAATCACTCTTGATTACAGCTGGGTAGAAGTTCTGTTCTGTTGATCAGCTCATCAGTGCACATGATATTACACCTGGAGGCCAGTAGAAATCATCCCTCGATGGGGAAAGCGTTTCCCTTCAAGGCTTTTGTCGATGGTTTTATCATTTACATTTGGGTCTCATTGAGTTGTCATGTCTATCTTTAACTCTTCTCTCTCATATGAAATATTCTCCTGAAATAGCCCTCAAGGTTTGGCTGGTAATTTGCACTGTATTGTTATTATTATTGTGCTTTTGCCTTCTTAATTCAAAAAGGTGGCTTATGATCTATTTTCCTATCAACTTTTTCCCATTCTTAATGCAGTTATTGTAGAAATTAAAATCATGTGAATTATAATTCAATGAATATTCAGTATTTCTGTAAAAAAACAGTTTAGCATATGTTTTAGTAGAATGTTTGCAAGTCTAATTTTGTTGATTTTTAATGGTTTCCTAAGTTCGTTTTTTTTTGTTTGTTTTATGTTTCGGCTTGGGCTAGGGAACATTTATCTTTAATTTTCATCTTATTTTAAGTAACACTAAGTAGCTATCTTCATGGTTTAAAAGACATTGAGAAGTAAATGTTTTAAAATCAATTACCCAAAGTCAGCATTATTCTTATTTATTTTTTTAAAAGATGTTATTTATTCATGAGAGACACAGAGAGAGAGAAAGAGAGAGAGAGAGAGAGACAGGCAGAGACACAGGCAGAGACACAGGCAGAGGGAGAAGCAGGCTCCATGCAGGGAGCCTGATGTGGGACTTGATATTGGGACTTCAGGATCACGCCCCAAGCCGAAGGCAGATGCTAAACCACCGAGCTATCCAGGGATCCCAGCATTTACTCTTAGCTGTGTCTGTAATATGTATTATAAATAGTAAAACTATTTCTTATCTCTCTAAGCCAACTCATATTTCTTAAAACAGGAGCATTTTCAGAGCAGTACTAGAGCAATGATAGAACATTATTGTAATAAAATATTTATTGACTTCATAAAGTATTTAGAATAAATATATGATTAAATAAACATTTAATATGTCCTTTGATACTTTCTCTCTTTGTTGCATTTTGTCATATTTTATTACTTTATAAAATCCAGAACAATTCAGGAAAGCATAAAAGATATTTTAACATTTAGAGTGCAATGCATAAAGAAAACTGAATGGAATATGAAATTATAAAATAGTGTGTATTTGCTTGGAATTCCTGCCTTTCCCTTAGAAAGGATTAATCAGAAAAGCCTGGGGGATCCCTGGGTGGCGCAGCGGTTTGGCGCCTGCCTTTGGCCCAGGGCGAGATCCTGGAGACCTGGGATCGAATCCCACATCGGGCTCCCGGTGCATGGAGCCTGCTCCTCCCTCTGCCTGTGTCTGTGCCTCTCTCTCTCTCTCTCTCTGTGACTATCATAAATAAATAAAAATTAAAAATATTAAAAAAAATCAGAAAAGCCTGAAATTTCTTCTATGGCTGGATTTCCTATGATGGCAATATATTTCTATTTTTGAATGAAAGAGGACAAAGAGAGACTGCATTTTTCATTTGATACCAACATTTAAATGTTATTAGTTCTTACTTTAATCCATGAAACAAAACAAGGGAAAATGGCATCAATTAATAAGGAAGTGATCCATGTAGGAAAGTAAACCTCACAACACTAAATGGGATTTGGTTTTGAGAAGCTGGGCTAACAGCTCAAACTGGTTCACTGATAGATGTGTGGTCTTGACTTTCTTACCAGGATAGGAGCTGATCACTTCAGGCAAGAGATGCTTTGTTATTATGTAGGTTTGACAAGTAACGAGAATATTTGCACCCACTTTGGTGGATCCTCATTAGAAGTCAGCAGACTGGATCTTGTAATGAAGAATAGGTCAAGATGGTTCATCTCTTCTTAGCCCAGAGATGCTGCTAGTCAAATAGTTTACCACAAGGAACTTGTCATCTTAGGCTGCCATATGATTTTTATACTTTTAAACAGTAGCCACAGTGTATAACCTAATGCCGAACTTTGAAAATCAGCCCCATGTAAGTGGCCATGTTTGTATATTCATAAAACATGCAGATTGGCTGAAAATTTATTACAGTTTATTGGAGACTGATATGAAATGACAGATCTTTATTTTGAATAATTCGAGGAGAGGTTTCTTTCTTTTTTTTCCATTGTTTCCCCTGTGGAGATATTTAGTTACATTGTAGTTCTTTAGCACATCTCATGTTGGCAGAAAATTTAATGCAGATTCTGGAAAGTGAGACATTTGTGATGGGATCTAATTACTAAAATTTTACCATGTAATCCCCTCTAATTTAAAACACATTTTCAATCTTTACATTTAAAAAAAATGCTGAGAATTAAAACCTCAGTGGAAAACAGAGATTCCACCAAAGGTATAGAAACCAAGGGGATTTTTGTTGTTGTTGTTTTTAAACAAACTCCTAGACTACTGAAGAGTCTTGAAGAGTAGACACTAACATAGTTCTATCTCATGAAGACATGTATTCTCTATAAAGTTCCTCAATTCTAGTTTACAGAAGATGACTTCAGTATCTGGGAGTGGAGGAGGCGAATAAGTTAACTATATAGATTTCAAGATGGAATCCATATTTATTTCTTCAGCTAAAATCTTTTCTTCAACTTCATATTTGAATATCAATGGTTTATATAGTATCTTCAGTTGGTCAGCTAGTAGATACCTCAGATCTAAAATGTTCAAAACTATAGGCTGTGGCTCGTTCCCTAAACCTGTTTCATAGATAGCATTTCTCAGATCATAGCAGCTCCATGTTTCTGGTTCATCTGGTAAAAATATTGGAATTATCTTTTCTTCTTCTCTCACACCCTATATTCAATACTACGCAGATTATGTAAGTTCTACCTCCAAAATATATCTAGAATCTGATTGCTCTCCACCACTTTCACACTACCACACTGGTCCAAACCACCATCCATTATCTCTCATTTAGATTACTATAAACATCCTCTTAATTATTCTCACTGCTTCTACTCCTTTTACTCAACATTTTAAAAATGTAAGTTCAGACCAGATGTTCTTCTCATTTAAAAACCTCCAATGTGGTATGTTTCACTTAGGTTAAAAGGAAAAATCCTTAGAATGGTTATACAGCCCTATATAATGTGGCCTTCAGAGGTCTTTGTGACCTCATTCCCTCCCATAGAGACCCCCTCACTTCCTCCTTTACAGCTTCACTGGCCTCTTTTGCAGAGCTGGGACTAGGTAAGGCAAGTGAGGCACTTAGGTGCAAAATTTAAGGGTTGCTGAAAAACTGAGCAATCAGAACAAATATTAAATACAATAGTAAAAAGACAAAATTGGCAAACTGTGGCCCACAGGCTGGCCACCTGCTTTTGTAGGTAAATTTTACTGGAACCAGGTGAATGAGGCAGGGTTAAGTACAGGGTCAGATTCTATCTTCTGTAAAATTTTGCTATGTTGTCCACCATGGAGTTTTTGCTATTGATTTTAATTTAAAAAATATATTGCATGAAAATATTGTTCATTTTGATCATGGAGTTTTTAGTATCCCCTTAAATTTTTCTCCTGAAGCAAGTACTTCGTTTACCTCAAACTAGTTCCAAACCTGTCCTTACTATATCCTGAATACACCAGGCTTGTTCCTACTTCTAGATTCTTGTATGGACTCTCTCTCTCTCTCTCTGCCTGGAATTCTATTTTCTCAGATTTCCACATTTATTTTTTCAACTTTATTCAAATGTTACCACCTTATGATGCAGCCACTATGTTTAGGATTTCAACCCCTGTCATTCCTACTCCTTACCAATGGTTTTTCCCCTAATAATTAATCATATCCTAATATACTTCACAGTTTACCTATTTATTATATTTATTGTCCACTACTAATTAGAATAGAAGCTCTTGGGACACCTGGGTAGCTCAGTGGCTGAGTGTCTGCCTTCGGGCTAGGGTATGATCCTGGAGTCCCAGGATTGAGTCCCACATGGGGTTTCCTGCATGGAGCCTGCTTCTCCCTCTGCCCGGGTCTCTGCCTCTCTCTCTATCTCTCATGAATAAAGAAATAAAATCTTTTAAAAAAAATAAGCCCTGTTGGGGCAAAGATCGTTTTTGTGTTGGTTCAGTGTTTTATCAAGTACTTAGAGCAGTGCCTGACATATAGTGCTTAATAAATATTTATTGAGTGCGTAAGTTGATGGCTAAGTGAATATCATGATGCTTACCTCAGATGTAAATATGTCTTGAAGCTTCATTTCACCCAAGGTTTATAATATGCCAGTCCTCCCCCAGTTTGTCTTCCTCTTCTTTCATACTCAAACCAGAAAAGCCCACACCCCATGACAAGGAATGGAGACATTCTTAGGAGAGATGGAAGAAACTCCCTCTGCCCTAATTCACCCTTAGTGAATGAATATGGTCTTCCTCCTGTGAGCTTGATTCATTTCCTGATATCAAAATATTTGGTCTGTCCATGTACATTAGATGGCTTCACAGTGGATCCCGACTTTTCTTGGTATCTTAATACCAAACACATCGTTAGGCTCTTCTATCATGTACCACATCAACAATTAAGATGAATGCCCAATAATGTAAAATATCCATATGTCCATTGAGGGCAATAGTAAATGAAAAAGAAGGGCACTGTATTTCCAGATGAGTTGTCAGTGTTTTATCCCCAGAAAGATTTAGGATGATCAAGGGCTCTGGCAGCACCTAATCTTAGAGAATATAAGTGAATATTGAGCTTTAATAGCTCCAGCTCCCTGTTGTGATTGCAGAGAATTCGTGGTATTTTCCTAATCCCAACTGAAACCCTATCTTCTCTACCACAGACTCATGTTTATCAATAATATAGATAGCTATGTATCTAAGAAAACTAAGGGTTGACAAGCAATGACCTGTGGTCAGGGAAAAGCAAGATTACAAATAGATATGAGTGGCACAATTTCATTTTGTTTCCTCTGTGGATATTAGCTCATGTGGAACAGTGAGCATAAGTCAAAGTGACTAGTTAGAGGTACATCATGGGGGGCACCTGGGTGGCTCAGTGGTTGAGCATCTGCCTTTGGCTCAGGTTGTAATCACAAGATCCTGGGATCCAGTCTTATATCAGGCTCCCCGCAGGGGGCCTGCCTCTCCCTCTGCCTATGTCTTTTGCCTCTCTTGCTGTGTCTCTCATGAATAAATAAATAGAAATCTTTAAAAAAGAGGTACATCATGGGTTAGAGAGTTTCTAGTTTAATATTCAAAGTCAAATAACTTAGACTACCAACTTTTCTCCACAGTATACAAAGCTAAGCTCAAAGAATAACATTAAAAAACCCAAAGTGGATGTATCTTTCCTTTTCTAATTTTTTACCTATTAGAACAATTTCCCTTTATTCTTATTCTAATAATTCTTTGAATTGATTCACAGTTCCACAATAATCGTTCTCCACACCTAACAAAACAGGAACAGATAGACATACATTTTTCTGTTGCATTAACTCTGACAGTTGCCACAGATGAGATCTTCACAGATACGGCACAAGCCCAGGTTCCTTCAGTAACTCAATAGAATTCTAAGAAACTTACCTAATAACCAGGAGTCAATATTTTCTAAGATTTTGTTCAACTGAAAAGATGGGGATCAAAGCTGTGGAATTATTCAGTGAGTTCTTAGGTGTTTAGGTATTCTAGAGGGGCACTGTTCACTGGCAGTTAAATGAACAAAAAGAAAAAAAAAGACTATCAACTTTATTTAATAATTCGTACCTAGATTAACAGAATTGTTCAGAGGCAGAGGCAGTGATTAGTGCTGACCTTCCTCCTCTCTTGATATGATACAAAATTCCAGGCAAATTATAACATCCCCATTGCCTTGTTCTTTAGATGACTTAGCCTAAAATCCAGGAGTCCTAGATACTAAGAAGACATTATCTGAAACTTAGTGTACACATGTGTCTTCTGATCTCAATTTTATTTTTGTGGAAAAGAGAGTTGAGGCAGATTTAAACACCTGGACCCTCCTCCGTGGGGCTCTAATTCCCCCTATAGAGGCAATTGCTCAAAAGAAAACAAATAAACACAAATGGCAGCTAAATATTTCTCCTTCCATAATACTAGAAGGCACAGGGGTATCTTTCATGAACTATTGCTTCAAAAACCATCCATCACTGCAACAGTTTTCCCATAGATTAAGGACTAGATTTGCATTCTAAATTAGTTCTTCCAACAGCTGCTGTAAGATAACTTGGCTGTATGTTAAGAGTTTGTATTTGATCATCTGCCAGTGAAGATCATAAAATTCAGCTTGGCAACAGAATTTAGGAAAAGAGGTCTCCTCAGCCCAGCTGTGCTTATCCCAGTGAGTGGTGGGGGTAAAAGCACTGCTCCCGCTCTCTCCTTCTCTGGTCAGCATGTGAGTGATTTGCTGTTGAGGAAGGTTGAGTTTAGTTCCAGTTTCTTTGTGTCAGATTGCTGAACTACCTTTTGTTGGAGTTTGGAGAGGGGCGGAGGAGGGAGGATTATATTAAGCCTGCTATAGTAAACATTCTAGAGTGTTGATGCGGCAATCTGTTCAAATCTTTGGATGATCCCTTGATAAATCACCACGACCATCATTTCAGCTTTGCACCTAGTCCACACAATGCAAGTTCAGGTGAGAAAGGAGTTATTTTCCAGGTTACTGTTTGCTCCAGATTCATGAAATGGAAAGACTTAGGGACTGGGATCAGGCTAATCCTGTCTCAGCACATATTCCCTGTGTGATTTTGAGCAAGTTTGTTTAACTTCTACAAATCTCAGATTCTCACTTGTGCAATGAAGGGGGGTAACACCATCATGCGAGACGTTAAAGGCAGTATTGTAAGCAAAGCAGCAGATTCACAGTAGGTATTTAGAGTTAATTTTCTTTCCTTCTTATATTCAGTATTGGCATAAGAAATGGTCATGTTTTTCATACTCGGTGTCTTTCCAAAAATCATAAACTACATATCTGTGACAAGGATCAATTGATGTCCAATTCCTCCTTTATCTTTCTTCATCAATTAAATAATTTAATGTTAATTGGGCTCTGCCAGTATTTTCTCTCCTTTGTCTAATTCTTCCTTCCAATAAAGCTTTGAGCATGCATAGTCACTAAGTTATTCTTTTAAAGTATGGGTAGATGGTAGAAATTAATTCTAGGAGCAATTTATAGCTTGACTCAGTAACTGACAGGTTGATTCTGGGTTTTCTCTTTCTCACTTTCTAATCCTAAACCACAAGATCTTGTATAATAAATGCAGGTTGGTCCTAACATTTTTCAAAAATGATATCCAGTGAACTGCTGTTCAGGTATCAGACAGTTGGCATTTTGCGTCAGATGGATGGATAATAGATGTACAGCTATAGTTATAAATAAATTTATATGCCATTGACAGATACGTGAAAGGTTTGCTGCTGCAGGATTAGGGGAAGATGACTGGAGTTCAAATACTTAGTGCACCAAAATGTTTCTCAAAGAGAACTGGCCTTTATTTCCAGATATGAGACTGTTAGTGGGAGTAGGGGCGGGGTGGGGGTGGGGGGACCAAGCATTTTCTAACTGATAAGTAATCGCTTGGTACTTGTGGTTTTCTAAGTAGGGAAAAGTTTCTTATGTCAGCAATTCATGCGACAGACCAATGATGAAGTGACTTCCTCTGCTCATGTTAAATGGTGAAGTGCTTATTTCCCAGTCCATTGTAAAGATTTAGAGCTGCAGCCTACAGGGCGAGGGCCACCTGTTCTTTCACTCACTGAAGGTTTGGTACTACATCAGTAATTTCAGGGACCTGTGATGGCTTGTGGCCTTGTTTGTCACCATCGTTTCATGCATAACTCGTCAGTTGATGGCAGTGATTATATCCATCTTCACGGAATACAGACTTAGGGTTTGAATCACAACATCTGTAACCCTTGAATTGCGGGACCCTGTGTGAGGCAGTTGCACAAACTCCAAAATCAGAAGTTAGTGATATTTTGGAGTGCCACACAATGAATTTTACAGGCTGTTTTCCTTTGTAAAATGCTTTGATTTACCACCTTACATGTGTTCTTGAATAACAGCACTTAAATAATTTCTGGCTGTCATAAGCATTCAGTAACTGTTGAATAAACTCAATATGTGCTGGAATGAATTGGTGAAGGATAAACAGAAATGTGAAGAAGAACGTGACCCTGGAAGTTGCTGCATATGTTTCAATTTGGAATACTCAGAATATTATACTGTGTACAATTGACAGATACAGACTTCTGTACAAATACTGCCTGCACTTGTTTCAGATACGGGGAACAGATGATTTCATTTTAAAAGTATTTTCCATTAGGCTTGGTAATTCATATTGGAGCTATAGCCAGAAGGAAGCCAAAATGTTCCATTTTTGAGAATATTTTAAAATCTAATTATCAGAAATCTATATTTAGTTAAATATGATGTTGAAGAGTGTGAAACTTTTGCAGCATGTACTATTCATCACCGTGTTCTCCTTCCCACATACATCTTTTCACACAACTCCTTTCCCCCCTGCTGACATTAGAACGGGCATGTGAGATTGCTGATATTATAGGTCAAAAATAGTCACATGTTGGCATTTTAATGTGATTCCTACATAGCACATGCAAATACATTTTGGTTGTTCTAACAGCAGTCTAGTGTGGGAGAAGCACACTTCATCTGAAAGCAAATTGCTCTTTTTGCTGTTTTTTTTTTTAATAGAAATCTGGAAATCCCCTAAAAGCCTCATAACCTGCACCACGATTGGTCTATGTGTCATAATAATAACAGTGTCCTGAGTAATAATAGATATAACTATCATGTATTGAGCATTTAATGTTTTTAAATTCACTGACTCCTTTAATCCTTATGATAATGTCAAGCTCATCAAGGACAGGGACTGAGTCTCCCTCTTTCCCTCTTCTCTACCTCTCTGTCTCTGTCTCTGTCTCTCTTTTTTTCTCCACCAACACAGCCTTAGTATTAATCACAGAGTTTAGTACATAGTGTGGATTATAGCAACATTTAGTAGATTCATGATGAACAGATAATCATGGATTGTTACTCTTACTTTGCCAATGAGAAACTTAAGCTTTAAGGAGGATGCTTAAATTCCCTGTACCAGCATGCAGTGGGGCTAGGGTTGGAACCAGGTTGTCTGAACACAGAGTCTACACATTTCATTAAATACTGTGCTTTCCTGGAGCTACCACAAAAAGCTACCCTGTTCTCTTCAAAGGTCTTGGGGAAAATTTGACATGGATCTGAATTATAGAGCAAATGATGAGAGAGAGGAGTTGAAACTAAGTATGATGGTCATCAAAAGGACATCTAATTAAAAACAAACAACTGACCATTACCAAAGTGGAGGCAGTTTAAGGGGAGTGGGTGAAATAGACAATGGGGACTAAAGAGTAGATTTGTGATGAGCACCAGGTGATGTGTGGGAGTGTTGAATCACTATTTTGTGTACCTGAAACTAACATGACATGATATGATAACTAACTGGAATTAAAATAAAAGCTTAAAATAAAAAATACAGTTATGAGAAGAAACATTAAAAAATAAAATATAAGAATAAAATAAATAAAAAATAAATACGAACAACAAAAAATACTGTTTATTGTCCCACCAGAAGGTAAAAGAAAAAAATAAACCTAGAATGTGTCTTTTCAAGTAATTTTAACAAGAATTAATATGAGAAAGAAAAAGGAATGTTCCCAAAACACTATATAGCTTGCTCCCTATTTCTTTAAAATGTACCATGAAGGCAACATATACTATCTTAACTAAAAGGTACCTCTAAGAACATCTCACCCCTTCCTCTTGAGCCTTAAGGGTCCCAAAGAAAGTTCCCAGTAAGTATAAGAAAGGGAATGAACTGGCATCTGTAAGGAGGAAGACCAAAAAGTTAGGGATCGTTTTCTACTTCCTTCCAGGAACAAGCAGATCCTCTGTATTCTATGTTACATGCAAGTAAGAATGACTTCTTTACAACAAGTTTTAAGCACATAGCTCTGGGGGCACCTGGGTGGTTCAGTGGTTGAGCATCTGCCTTTGGCTCAGGTCATGATCCTGGGTCCTGGATCGAGTCCCACATCAGGCTCCCCAGAGGGAGCCTGCTTCTCCCTCTGCCTATGTTTCTGCTTCTCTCACTGTGTCTCTAATGAATAAATAAATAAATAATTTTTAAAAAGAACATAACTGTGCTATAGCCATAATATAACCACAATATGAGGTTGGGAAGAGCTAGCCCCTTACCAGTAAGGAAATCCTATATTAGGTGACTAAGCATGTTCACAAATTAATTTACCTCTCCTGTCTAGTCATCTATCAGTCCCTAAAACGATCCATTAGTCCCCTTGGATAGAAATTGAGGATTCCTTCCCCCCTCATCTCCTCATCTTTGTTTCCTATTTTACCCTTCTCCTGGTCTAACACACTGACCAGTTCTCTGCATTTCCACCAGCTGACTCTCCATCATCAGCTTTCCTTTAGGGGAAGGGCACCTTTTTAGATCTTGCATTCTCTCGGCTCTGGAGGGGGTACTTAGATTTCTCAAGTTCCTTCGGATGAAATACCCAGCAAACTAACATTTTTTTGCTCATGCTGAGGGTGTATTTTTGTATAACTTTTCTAAGTTATTATAAAAACGTTCTTAACGTCTTTCTTTTTCTATCTTACTAAAACTACTCATATTCTCTCCTTCCATTTGAATAAGCTTGGAGCTGATGGGAGCAGTTAGTTGAGATTTCCGAAAGCGGTTAAATCTGAGAGTTGGAAAAAGCTCTGCCTTCCACAAAAGGGTTCTAGTGTGATGAAAAGTAAGTTAATCAAAACCAGGATAAAGATTCCAGAATTTTTCATTCAAATTTAGTTTTTATTCAAGGCACTGAAGGTTTGCTTTTCCAATCTGACCCTCACAAAGTAAAGAATAGCCTTTCCTATAATAATTTTGCAAATGAAGACACTGAAGTTTGGAGAATAGTAACTTGCTTAAAGTCACATAGGCCATGAGTGGAAAGCCAAATTTTAAATTCAGAACCATGAAATCCAAACTTAGTTTCATTCCATTTTACTTAAAGTAAGGCTTATGCTGACTGCTTAGCATATAGACCTGGGACTGTGATCTTTTGGGTTTTATAGTAACATTTATACAAAGATTTATGTACTTTTTGTTTGTTTGTTTGTTTGTTTTTTTTACATTTACACACCTATTGCAAAGCAATGTTTCTTATGTTTATCACTTGAAGATGGTGAAAATGAATGGATGTTTCCGGAAGGAACTTGAGGTCGGTCTATAGATGAAATTCATGTTAGGATTGAAAAAAAAAATCACAAGACTATCTTGGTGTCTGCTGAAAAGATTTTTTTTTTAAAAGGCATGAGTAAATTATTTTACTTTTTTAAGCTTTCTAAGAGTGTGATGAGAAAGGACAGCCAGGAAAAATGAAGATACATGAAAAGCTGTGGATTTGGAGGATTCCTGAAATAAAAGTAATACTTATTTTTGAAGTGCATGATGTTAAAATTTGGGGGAGTTTCATCAATCACTTGTAGGAGTCTTTAAGAAGGAGCAGGATCTTTTGATTTATTCTGTCAAAGCCAAATAGGATGGCAAAAACTGAAATTCCATTGCGCTGTGGTTAGAGCATAGCACCTGGCTTCACTGAAAAGACTGAGAAAACCCTCAATCATGGTTCCACCTATGGTTTCAGGTAGAGCAGCATTTGGGGAACCTGGGTATGCTGATCCTACCAGAAAAATATTGACTTAGTAAGAATTGATTAGGAAATATATGGAAAGGGTGATTTGGGTCTGTCCACATCTGTGGTTTAACACCACCTCTAGGTCTTTACTTACTTGGGCTACCCAAAGAAATACCCAAAGAGGCCCAAAGAAAGATACATCATATTCTTGCTTCTTTTAAAAATCATGTAACATGCAGATTTTCAGAGTCCTTTGGTCTTCATTTAGTCAAAGATTAGCTAAAAAAATAAATTTGCAAACTTAAATGTGTCCATCTGCTCACACATTGGCCCTTCTTTTCCTTGACTGGGACCCCTATGTTTATCCAGATTTAAGTCAAAATGAGAAAGTAGATTCATTTGTTAGTTTAATGTAAGTCTGGTTGTTGTGTAAATCAATCAAAAGATATGTAATAGCTCCAGGAGTGCCTGAGTGTCTCAGTTAAGCATCCAACTCTTGATTTCAGCTCAGGTCATGATCTCAGGGTTGTGAGATAGAGCCCTGCATTTGAGCTCAGTGCACAGTCAACTTGAGATTCTCTCCCTCACAGTCATCTCCTACCCCTATGTGCTTTCTTGCTCTCTCTCAAATAGATAGATAGATAGATAGATAGATAGATAGATAGATAGATAGATAGATGATAGATAGATAGATAAAATCTTAAAGATGTACAATAGCTCTAATAATAGACATTTTAATTTTTCCTGTGTAATATCCAAAATATGTGTACTCCATCCACTGGCACATCTCTTCCAAGTGTGATTCAGAAATCCAGGCCCTTTCATCTTGTGATTTCAACATCTTTAGTGTGTGGCTTCCAAGGCTATGCTTGTTTGCATTCAACAGGCAGAAGAGGAAAGAATCTGGAAAACTATGCTTGGGAAGTTTTAGTAAACTGAGGCAGGACATATTGCAGGTCACTTACCTTCACACTCATTGTCTATCACTCAGCCACATAACCACTTAGGTGTAAGAGAAGTGTAGTCTGTCTGTTTGCCAAGAAAGAAGAAATAAATTTCTTCTATGAGTCCCTGACATTATGCCCTAGAAAGTAGCCAATATATTACAAGAAACATTGTTTTGTTTTTATGGCAAAGGTAAAGGGCCATAGGAGAAAGTAGGAAATCTTTTCTATCAGAAAAGACTTTTTAAAAATTGTAATCTTTTCTCCCCTCTGGTTAGATATTTTTTCACTTTCCTAAATATCTGCATTAAAGATAGAACTATTTGAATTCTTCTTGTTGTCATAGAAGGATCATGAGTTTTAGAGATAGGAAAACCTGTCTTCAGATGTTTCCTCTCTGGCTTGCTTGGGCAGGTCACTTAGACATTATGAAGTTCAGTTTCCTCATCTGTGAAATGAATATAATCTAATTTTGAGAGAAACTGTGAACCTTATGTAAAATATTCAGTAGTACATAGAATATATTCATTGGCAAATATTTGGTAGCTATTACTATCATTATCAGGGTACTTTTATGTTCTTTCTCACCTGAAAATCTGTGGAAAGAATTTGATTCTGTTCATACCAAGCAGCTGTAATAAATAGAACTTAAATAGGAAAGACTTGAGAACATAGATGTTTATTTCTCTTTTACCAATATTTTTGTATTGAGCATTTCTGGTTGTTAGGCATCTCTGTTCCATATGATTTTGGTGATGTAACAAGTCATGGCCACTGCAAACATTGAAGGATATTGAACACCAGAGAGTAGCCAATTTAAAATATTAATCTATAGAAGAAAGCCTAAATTTAATATCTCTATGAATAATTAAGATTAGTTCCTTATTTAGACTTTATCTAAAAATTTGCTTTCAAAGCAACAAATAAATCATTTTACTCAGTAACTTGATTATAGCATTTTGTACCATTGCTCTATAGAGATAGGGAAAACTTCAGGTGAAATGGTTCAAGTTGGATATATGAATAAACTTAGGGGACTGGTGGGGAGGTCTGCTTTCACTGTTCTAACTTGCTGCTTACAACAACAAGCTACATCACCTCTCCCTAAGAGTGGCAATCATCATGAGGGTGTGAATGAAACAGTCTTGATCAAATACAGAAATGTTGAAGATATGATAATAACTAAATATTTTATATAACAGTGAAGAATGTGATCTCACTTTTTATATAATGATATGTAATTATAATGCAACAAATAGATATTGAACATCTACTATATATCTACTGATAGAAAAAATAATTCTTGAAAATCTGAAAGGGTTTATACTAGGTGGTTTGTTTATATGTTATTTTACATTATTCTTTCTTTTTATTTAAACTTTCAAGATTATCTACTCCAAGGGCTTTGTTTTAAAAAAAGTGAAAGTATTTTAAAATAATTCATTGATGTTATTGAAAATATTAACTCCTCTTTGTGCTTTTATGAATGGTAGAATTAAAATGCAGGTTTGTTTCCAGATATCTACTTATAATTTGGAAACATGCATTAGTAGAATTCAATAAGATAATAGTGCTTAGTTCAGAATGATAGCATCAGATGATAAAGTTTGCATCTGGAGACAACCTACATTGGCAACTCCATGACCAAGCATTCAGATCCTTCATGTAATCCAGATCTTTCCAAAATCCATTATTCCAATCAATTGATTAAGCATTGAATTACCCTTTCCTGGTTACAGTTACCAATAATATATATAAAATCCAGTGGACACTTACATGCTCTCCTTTAAAAAAAATATTTATTTGAGAGGGAAAGAGAGAAAATAAGCAGGAGGAGGGGAGAGGGAGGGAGAGAGGCAGAGGGAGAGAATCTCTAGCAGACTCCCTGTCTGCTGCCAGGCTCGATCTCAGGACTCTGAGATCACAATCTGAGCCAAAATCAAGAATCACGTGTTTAAGTGGCTGAACCACCCAGTTACCCCTCCATGCTTTCCTTTAATCTGGCATGACAAATTCAGTACTGATAACCATTCCCTTCCAGAAGCTGTTATCGCTCTTGGTTTCCATCTGCCAGATTCTTCAGGGTTAAAACCTTTTCTTGGTCCACTTCCTACAATATCTGTCTATATTTGGAATGCCCCACAGCATAAACACTTGTTGAATACATAAATATTTAAATGAACAGACACACACATAAGTAAATGTAATCTTCAACCTTAAGGAATGACACTGAGAGCATTTCAGGAAATAAGAGCCCTGCGAGCAGAGGAGCCTGTGGAACCCTTCCACTTGGAAGACTGCAGGACACACTATACAAAGGTGAAAACACATCCTTGGCCAAATAACCTCAAAGAACAGGGGCTTCACAATTCCTTATCAAAAGCTGAATTTTGGAACAATTTTGCAAACTTCATGCTTGATTTTTCTCTTGGTTTCCATGCAGCTTGAATCACTGACTCATTCTTGAAGTTCTTTTGTTGTTTTAATACATTAAATTAGCTCATTACAGCTGAAAATGTAGTGGAAAATAGCATCTGTTTACACTGTAATAATATAAAAATTACTTACTAGTAACAGAATAAAGAGCAATTTGCAAAAGCTAATCATATTTGTGCACTTGTCTGCAAAAAGTAAATTGTTAACGTATGCCCAAGAGGGGAATCACTTGCTGGTTTAAGCATTGGAAGCAGTGATATTAACAAGCATCACTTAAAAGAACTCCTGTATTTAAGATTGAATCCAAATATTCTAACTTGTCATGAAAATATAGATGCTTATTAATTTTGCTTTGACCCTGGTAAATTCAAATAATATGGGGATTCAGATAATATTATGGAAAACCCAATGGTTAAAAATTTCTTAATATTTACAAAGTCAAAGTTTTAACATCTTATTTAGAGGACACTCTTTTTGACTTTTCTTAGTACTAATCACAAATGCTATTGAAAAACAATGTCAAAAGCAGTCCTCTGCATCCCCCAAAGCATTAAAATTAAAGATCCGTTCAAAAATTGAAAATTAACATTTTAATATATTTTAAAAAACTGTAGACAAGGATCTTAGATTTAGTAATCTCACGAAGTTGTGGCTTTTTACTTCTTCACGTATACAAGCCGGAAAGTACTTAAATTTTATAATAACTGACTTTTAAATGTTATGCATATACAAATTTAAAACATGATTTACAGAACAAACCCTTTCTCCTTTGGTCATGATAGAGGCAGATAATGTTAGGTTTTTGCTTTGGTTTTGTTTTTCACCCACATTTATCAAGAGGAAAGAAAGAAATCTAGATGAAGTTAATCTTTAAATTTCCTTTTTCCAGATGCCAGGATGAGACCTATTCAACTACGATGGTCTTACTTCAGACATGTTAATAATATTCATTAAGCACAGTTCTCTTTTACATTTAGTCAGCCTTTGATTAGTAATTCTCTCCTGCCTTGTTGCTTTTGACCTCCCCTTTATTAAGGTTTCTGTAAATGGCTAATTCCATCCACTACAATTTTAACGGCGAGAACAACTTACTGCCATATCTGGAATCCATCTCATTGTAGCCTTCAGTAGTTGGATTTTACCAATCCTCATTTTGCTGCTCTAGTGATACAATTTTTATCTTTATGAATCAAGCCTCTAAAGACCAAATGCTGAGATAAGATATGCTCTATAGCAGAGAGAAGCGTGTCATTTATTTCTAGTTAACTCATGTTGGTGTGAAGATTAAAAAAAGAAATGATTCACTCTGTGGCTGAAACTTGAAGATTTTAAACACTTTAAGGAAAGACTTTTTTTTTGAAGCTAAGTGATGAAGTGTACTTTAGCTCAATGAAGGATTTGGAAATATGTTCTCCCGTACAGTACCAGTTGCAGTCTTCATTCACCCATTCAAATGTTGCAGCTGATTAAGGATTGTGTTTCAGTGGTTAAACAGAAAAAAATCTTTTATTTGCCTTTCAAATGGCATTTCCCAGTGGCTTCGTTTACCATCTGTTTCTGATAACTCCCCAGTTTAGCTCCAGCCTAGACTTCATCTCTCGGCTCCAGACCACATAGCTAATTGCAGAGCCCAAACTTTACTTAGATGTTTTAAAGACTCCTGAACTCAATGTATCCCAACCTGACTCATGCTCTTCCCCAAACATTTGGACTTCTTTCGCTATCAACAATTCTAGGTTACCTCCAACCATGTGTTTGAAGAAGCAGAAATCCATGAGACCACCTCTCAAAGTTCATCCATCAAGTTCTGACATTTTTAACTCATATATTAAGCAAGTCTGTGTTTGCTTTCATCATTGAAATCTTCACTGTGGCCATCTCTTCCTTGGGCCACTGCGATAAGAATAAGAGTCTACCCCCCTGCTCCTTTCCCACTCTGGCCCTCCTCCTCCCATCCAGTGTTCTTTGCCTCCTGCAGGAGTGATCTCACAAAAATGTAAAATGTCAAGCAGCCTTTCTTTTGAACAAAAAGTAAAAAATATAATCTTAACCAGGCCTACAAGACTTTCTATGCAAGAGCTGACTTATGCCCAATGATACTTTTTGATGCCTGAAGGCTTCACATTTTGGGATATAGATAAACATCACATAGTTTTCCATACTTTGTTTAGAACATTAGCATTGCTTTATTGGAGCCAGAATGGAAAGAATTGAACAAGGTAGACCTTCAAATGATGCTAATAGTAGTATTTAAAGCATGAGCCTAAGACAGATTATTAGTAAAATTATATGACTTAATGGCCACAAAACTCAAGAGTAATTTCTTATTCATAAGCTTTGTATCTATGCACTATTTAGCCTTACTTATGTCTTTGCAAGGTGAACCACTATGAAGTTTTGAAATAGGGTTTTTTTCCATGTTTCACTCTCTTTTGGACTGGCAATGGGAGCTACATGTGTGGTCTTGGTGTTAGACAGATAGGTATACACCTTGCACTGGCCTTGCTATGTGGTTGAATGGCTCTAGCTTTCAGAATCTCAGTCTCCTCATTTATAAAATGTTCATGGTAAGTATGTAATTCCCTCAGATCTTTGCAGGGAATGGGTGAGAATGTTCATATAAAGCCTTTAACACACTACCTGGCATAGATTCCATAAATCTATGGAACATCCACTCATAGAAACATCCACTGTGCAAAGGGACAGCAGGATCTCCTTAGTACATTCATGACACAGTGAGCTTTTCTTCCAAGTGCGTCATTCAAGACAAAACAAAAACAAAAACAAAAACAACCCTCTGGCCAGAATTCCACTAAGGATTACTGATTGCTCAAGGGGGATGCTATGCTATTAACACCTCATCATTTGTGGAAGCTTTCTCTAAGCACTAAACTCATGGGATTCCAGTTGCTAATACAACTCATGTACCCCCTGGTCAATCAGCAAAAATAAATACTTTTTAATGCAAGGAGAAGAAATTTTGGCATAACAAGAAATCAGGCATTTATGCATGCCCAGATAACTGTCTTTTAAAGTCATTACCCTTCCTCCAAAACTTAATCCAGGGCCAAACCCATTTCTTTCTTCAACTTTTGCTATATGAAATCATAAACAACAGCAACAAACACTTTATTTCAGCCCACAAAATATTTTCCTCAGTCTAAGAGACCATTATTTGAGAAGTTGGGTGATTTTGCGGAGTTTTGCCCGCAAACTGTCTTACCTCAGACTTCTTTGGTCAAAGGAGTACCTTGAGGTGGGGTCCCGTTGGCATAACTTGTCTTATGTAAAAGTATTTTCATCTTTTTCCTAAACCCACAGTTTCCACAAAATAACAGTTTATTTATAATTTTTTTTAATTTCCAGAGTTCTGACATAGGCACCAAATTGATTTATACATCTGAACACTAGTTTTCTTTTATTTTGACCAAACAAATGGCCATTTATTCTCATTATTGAGCCCTCATTCCATCTCAAGAAACCTTTAGGTACTTTTAGATAATTTAACTCATTGAATGGCATGAAGACTTTGCCATTTTTTTTAATCATTGGTGTGTTTTTTTCTCCTGATTTTCTAGATACTCTTTATGTAATGTGGAATCTAACCTCTTTGCAATAGGATTTACAAGTATTTTTTTTTTCAAATCTCTTTTACTTTGCCTTTGGAATTTTTTATAAAGATGTATAAATATAATTTATCAGTCTGACTTGTCTCTGCTCTATTCCCATTACTACAATAATGTCTGGCTACAGCTCTGTGAGTCCTTTGTGAATGAATGGACAGCAGCTGGATTACAGGTTGATTATGCCTATAAAGGTCTAGGTTCTTGAGGTTATTTGTGATCTCACTCTTCACCTTTTCCCACTATACCCAAACTACTTCAGAAAGCTGTAATAGTGCTTAACACTGACAAAGTATCTATCTCAAATATAAACAATTATTTTGTGAACCCAATGAATTTTATAACAGCTGCATATCTTAGAGGTCATCTTTGGGAAAAGTTCATTAGAGTTGCAATCAGAACAATTCTTAAATTTATGAGTTAGAGATTAGAAATGCTACAAAATTATAGAGGGAAGCCCTTCCTTGGTTTATGGAAAAACGGGAGATTTAATAGTTTTTCCTCAATGGAAGGTGTTCTTTTTCAGCAAATACAAGGTATATATTATTATGTGTGTTTTCAGGGAGCAAAGTGGGTTAACAATGTCATAATTAATTTCTCTGTATTGTTTTAGAGCATAAAATATTCCATTTTGAAACTTTAAAAGCCGTGTTAACAGAGAAACAGCATTCTCCAAGTATTGAAAATTCTTATATAAGAATTTAGTCTTTAAAAAAAAAAGAATTTAGTCTTTCAGATGAATCTTAAATTGCATAGTCATCACTGGAATAATTCATTACATTTCCCAGATTTAAAAAAAAAAAGTGTTTGTTATTCATCAAAATTTTTAAAAAATGAAACAACCTCCATATTACACCTTTGCTACATTCCATGCAAAGCAAGCTTCTGTAAATAGCACAATTTGCAGTTGATGATAAGCTTCTTCCTGAGAAAAAATAATAGTTTGTGTTTGTGCCAGATGCTTTTCCAGCATTAAGTGCCATAAAAATTCCCTAAAGTGTGTTCAACAGATAAGGTAAAGTGCCAAAGAACGGCAGAGAATTAAGTTGAACCCTGTTCACATACAAAATCCATTGAGACACCATATGCATATTTCCATTTTAAAATCAAAATGTGAAATTAATTCAGCGTGCATTTAATAGGCACCTATTTAGAGCTCCATACTAGGTTCTAGGGACAGAATGATGAGTAACACCAGGTCTTTCTCTCTCTGTTGAGAGATTCATTCTCTATGAGAAGAAACAGACATTTAACCCTTCTTATGACAGTGACATAGGTGTTAAAATGTAGGCATACCCAGGACCCCATGGAGGAGGTGACATGTGATGAGTGGATGTCTGCCAAACAAGTAATGGTTCTCCAGACAGAGGTTTGAAAATCATTTCTTCTTATTCTCCCTTAAGTCATACAAAGGTTTGAAAATCATTTCTTCTTATTTTCCTTAAGAGAATAAAAGGGAGGGCTATGCCTCAGTGATCTACACTCCAAGCAGTTGTTCTCTATAGAGAGCAGACATGGTAACTGTGAGGGTCATGACTGTAGAGTTGTGCCAGGGGGCAGGTAGGTTGCTTGGAGGAGGAAGCTGGGGGTTATTTAGAGGATGCGTGCATGTCAGGCAAGAAAGAAAGCCATTTTTCTCTGTTACTGATACCAATACCTATGACAGCTTGACCCTCATATATAATTAGATTCAGCATTTCTATGCCCCCCCCCCACACACACATACCCATTTTAAGTGGTGTGCGACAGTCGCAAACTGAGCAAAGTGTTGTGGTAAGCTATAGGCATTGTGAAAGGATATTCAGCACTGGTTG
Source organism: Canis lupus dingo (assembly GCF_003254725.2). NCBI lineage: Eukaryota > Metazoa > Chordata > Mammalia > Carnivora > Canidae > Canis > Canis lupus. The sequence goes on from NC_064265.1 coordinate 21,961,093, forward strand.
AATAGTTAGACAAAGTGTTTTTTCTGATTTTTCTTAGTTCCATACAAAAAATTTTTGCAATTATATCACTAGTTAAAACTCATTTGAAGTATCGGGCTTACAAAGCTGCCATCAGTATTGACCAAACTTAGGCAAAGCCAGATGTTCCTTTTGGCTTCATCACATCATATATGTTGCATACATACATACATAACACGTACATACCAGAGCCCACTGTTAGCCAGTGTCCCCCAGTTGGGACCCCACACAGGAGGTCAATGAGGTGGCTGTTGGGATTCCAAATACAACACAAACAGATGCCCATTTCACGGTACAAACCAAGAAGAACCTCTCAATTAGCTTCTCTCCCTCTAATAAGTACTGCACTTTATCACTCACATTAAATACTTGAAAACGTCAAATACTTAATGCCTAAAAATCATGAAGTTTGTAGATGCACTGAGATGTTTTGGAAAGATAAGTGAGTCCATCTAGATTACTTTTTTCACTACTACCTAAGTACTTAGTGACAAGATATTTTCTTTGCATATAAAATCAAAGAATTGCCTAATGTATCTGAGACACTGGGACATGCCTCTTTTTCTTTATGTTTATTTAGAATTTCTTTCTTCCAGTGGGTATTGGTGGCGTATAAAAATCATTCCACTCTTATGGCATTATCTCTTTTCTTCTATTTTTTTTTTCTATTTCTGTGTCATACTGTTCATTTCTGAATTGAAAAGTACAGAAGACAGGAACACATTTAAAGTAAGGCATCAATCACTTGAGCTCAGAGAACACGCTTAATTGAATCGCGTTTTTCACTTTGGGACTCAGTGCAAGTGAATTTTCATTTTTATCATAATGCAGTCATCTACTTACGTGTTAACTACACAATCACATGTTAAAATAAATTATTAAATATTCTTTATGGGACATGTAATTAAGGGATGAAAATATCTGTAGCATGTAATTTTCCTCATTATGTAAGAGAATTTGAACGGTACGTGTATCCACAGCAGTAAGGCAAGTGTAAAACAATGAATATTCTATCTTTAAGTTTCTTCTTCAAATATTTTGTTAAATGGACTAGCAGAGAAGGCACTCTTCAAGCTTACCAGAGTGGTCTTTATTTATCTGCTGGCTAGAAGTTTCACTTAGTGAAAGAGCCCTAACTACATAATAAAAGAAGCTAGACCTAACTAACACTAAGTCAGTTTGATGCATATAAAATAGTGGCTTAGATTCTTGTTATAGTAACATTTTAGTGTTGTGCACAGGGCTTGACTTTTATTTATTTTTTCATAAGGCTGGGGATGTCCCCATGCCCCTTAAAAAAAGTCATAGCAAAGAATTCAATATAAAGGTAAAATAATGGGGTCAGAGGGTCATGCTGCAACAATAATTAGCTTGAAAGGAAAGGAAAAAACTGGAAAGAAAAAATTACAAGGACTGGGTAAGCACTTCTGTGGGGTTTTAGAATTGTTTGGAGATTACTAAGATTGATTTGCTCTTCTGTATCATCCCTCTTTGATGGAAGTTCCTCAACTACCTATGTATCAGCTATTTTTTATTTCTTGTTATGACTTGTTCTTAAGGAAAAAACTTTTGTTTTTTCTCAAGGGATACTCATTGTTCACATTTAGTAAATGTTAAATCTTCAAATGATTAAATGTTAATCATAAAATATCTAGACTTTGAGGGGTGCCTGGGTGGCTCAGTTGGTTAAGTGACTGACCTTTGACTTCAGCTCAGGTCTGATGTCAGGATTGTCAGTGTGGCCTACATGCTCGGGAGTCTACCTGAGACTCTTTCCCTCTGCCCCTCCCCTCTGTAAAAATAAATAAATAAATAAATAAATAAATAAATAAATAAATAAATATTTTTTTGAAAAATCCAGATTTTTGGCTATTTATTAAAGAAGGGCTTGGAAGAAAATGCTCTAATACATTTAAGATGAGTGGTTCTGAAACTTTAGTATGCTTTATAAGCACCTGGAGAGGTTATAAAACCCGGATTGGTAAATCCCCCAGCTCCATTATTTCTAGTTCAGTAATCTGGGATGGAGGTTGAGAATTTGCATTTCTATCAAAATCCCAGCTGCTGCTGCTGCTACTAGTCTGGGAACCATATTTTGAGAACGAATTATTTATATCAATATTAAATGAAGCTGAGAGTTGATAATAAATACAATAAGGATAGAATAACAATAATAAAGATAGAATAAGATAGAATAGAAATCTTCTATTTGCATATACAAAAGTGATATTTGAAATATTTAATAAACTGCTGACCAATTTAAAATTCACACTGGCCCTAACCGATAGGGCTGAACCTGTGCATTGTGCTTCAGTATTAAACTTAAGTGAATATATACAACATAAAAACAACTATACATAGATAAATCAAAATGTTAAACTTTTTCCTGAAGTAATTTTTTAATAATCCTTAAATGTAAATCTAAAGTAAATGTAGAATTTAGGATACTATATCATGCTTTACCATTTTGTTTTCTTTTTTATTTCCAAAACTACAATCTAAGCTAAAATTAAAAATATCAGATAATTTCTAAGAAAGAAAGAAGGAAGGAAGGAAGGAAGGAAGGAAGGAAGGAAGGAAGGAAGGAAGGAAGGAAGAAATAATTCCCCTGGCTCAAGTATTATCTCTCTACTCCCCGAAAAGAATTACAACTTCTCTAATAACTATTCTTTCTCTTTCTAGTGTTGCCTTTTAATATGATAATGTTCACTTAATTTAATACAATTTCATATGTGGCAAAATTACATGATATTGCACCCTAACAAAGACTACCGTGTTCTTTTTGAAGTCCCATGTCTTCTTGAAAATTAATTGGTTAAAGGAACTAGATGTGTGTGCTAACAATAAACTTAGTTTTTAAAAATCATATTATGACACCTTATATTAAAGAGAGAGTAAAAATGTACAATGTATTGGTGCTAACAAGATAAAATGATAGGTAAATATTAATATTAACAAAATTATTCAGGGAGTTTCATAAGATAAAAGTGATTTATCAATTAGCCTCTTAGAAAAGTAAAATAAATGCGTGTGTTTCCAAAGAATAAGATTCCTCTCCCAATTTTGGCCATTTAACAATTATTTTTGTCTACTTTGGAATTTCAGTTGCATTTAAACTTGAAGCCATTTTGAAATACTAAAGATAAAATTTGAAGATGAGAAAATCTGACTGGCTACTGATGACTAGATGTGGTGATGACATTTAAAGTGGCATCATTCTATTCTACAGAAATGTGTGTGCATATCTTTAATGTCAGCACTTGCCTCTGGGATGACACTTGTTAGATTTCATGCTGTCATGTGCTATTTCAAGGTCAGTAGTAGTGATGTTTATTATACAGTACCTTCATATTACACTCATTATCTAAAAGGAAGTTGTCAAAGTCCAGTTTCTATTGTTCTGCTCACTTCCGTGTATGCTATGATCCTCTGATTCTGTTTCAGTTTTTAAAATACAGAATGCTAAAATAAAATAAAATAAAATAAATTAAAATAAAATAAAATAAAATACAGAATGCTGAAATGTGCCATCACGAAGCAGTACACTTATTGAACCTTAAAATCGTTCCTGTGAAAAATAATGGTTTGCTTCTGTCTTATGGTTCCCAGATTTCTGGGAGTGGCTTGATTCTGATTATTAGCCAGAGACTGGCTAATAATAGGAAACCATCCCAGAAGGAATATGGGGTGGAATGATGCATCCAGCAGCTCTCTGTCCAAAGGAAAAGTAGCTGAGGTCCAAAGAAACATCTCTGGCCACTGCTGCTTTTAAAACATCTCCCAGTAGGACTGTAGCTTTGTCTACAGTTATAGAAATATTAGATGGGTCTGAATAATTTATTCAGTCCAAGAAATGGCCAAAAGGGCTAAAGAGAGCTCACTGGATATACTTCCTTTACACAAAGAACACACTTTTATATAACACACCTGTGTCAAGATGGATCAAAAATTATGGGGTCAATATGCATAGACTAGAAAAATTTATACCAGTATAACCCAAGGGCAGTCCAGTAAATTCTACAAGCATTAAATAAAGGTCTATGACAAAGAAAATGTGAAATACCCAGAAAGAGTTATCTGTTTCAATTCAGTTTCCAACTTGTATGCCCACCTTCTCCTCAACACATTATGTCCTGCACCATCATAATCACGTTGGTGTCACCTCCAGTACTGTCAACTCCTCTATACTTTATCATTTCCCCTAAATTTTACATGTCCTAATCTCTCCATAGCACTTTGGATCTTCATTTTTTTTTTCAAATTTGGAGAAGGCTTAGTTAGCTTTTTGTAAAAGTCAGATAATTTTTAATTAAAATAATTATTATCAAGATGCTTTGGAACTACTATTCAATTAACAAGTGAGTATGCATGTTTTATCCTGTTTTAATGGATCAGATGTCTCCCTTGGGTTGGAGCCCACCAACTATTGCTCATTCTTTCACCCCCTTCTCATGACTCCTTGAGCCATTTCACTGGTTGGAAGCATTGGCTTAGTTGTACGTGTGCAGAGAATGTTTTTGGGAGGTGTAAGTACTGTCTTCATTTGCAGGACTTTTTGTGGGGTTTTTTTTAGTAAGTTTCTTACTATCCAAAATAGTTACATTCACCTGGACCTTTGGTGTCTTAAAACAAAGTCTTGTCTGATTTGAAATACTACTGAGAATGCAGATTTGCTGGGAACCTTAAAATGTATATTTTGGAGATGTAAGTGGAGATAACACTGTTAATCTAAACTTTGTCTTTTAATATGTATTATATATAAAACATTCACTTCTATGTCAAGGATAGGAATGTGACAGAAGAGAGGAAATTCACTTTAAGGGAAAGTATGTAGCCAGCTGTCTAGAGAAGGTGACTGTCTAGAGAAGATGACTGTTTATATTGTAGATTTAATTGAATATAGCATATTGCCCTCAAAAATATGGCCAAAGGACTTGATTTATTAAAAAAGGAGAACTAGGCAGGGAAAAAAAGAAGGAATGCAACTCGGTCCATCAAAGTGGCATTCTTTATGTAGAATCAACCCAATCCAATCTATCACTGGTTCTTCAATTAACTATAACAAGTCTTAGTTTCACATTTTGGCTCACACTATGTCTTTTGATGTTATGTGTTGTTGGAAAACTTGTAACTGATGCATGAGTGTCCTCTCTGTTCAAACTGTTTCTAATATAATTTCCTTGTCCAGTGTTCTTTCAATAAGGGTACCTAGACCTTTGAGAATACTTGTCAGAATGATGCAAATGAAGGTGTGGATTATTTACTTATCTATTTATAAAAATATATTATACTGCAGCCCTACCTACCACAGTTACTGTGACAAAGAGAACAGTGTGGTTATTATTTTTTTCTGGCAAAATGGAGCCAGAACATGGAGTGGAACACAGAGTTTAAATAAGTCATGGGAAGTAATGGGTAGTCTAACCAATAGAGTCCTCCACTGAGATTTCTTCTTTGTGAGGTGACTTTTTAAGGGTGTTGAGCTGGGAAACCTTCAGATCTAAGAATCTCCCTGCCCACTCCCATCCTACCCAAAGCCACACAGCCTTCTTTTTCTCCCCCTAATAAACATTAATAAACATAGAATTCTTTGAAATGATTTTCTATCTCAATTAATGTGTCTTTCCAGTAACAACAACTACAACAACAAGAAAATCATGTTAAGAAAACATAAACTTGGGAAAATGTATATTACTATTAAAGAATTCTCATCAGTCATGAGTAAAAGAATTGTGTATGGGCCCCATTAAGTAGTTAAAACACACTGGAGTCCCCTGGCAAGGGACCAGGGCATGAGAGACCTGCGTGTTTATGGAATGCCACTCCCTTGAATTTCTCAGACTACCTGTTTAGGAAGCAAGGAGAAAGGAAGAATCAGGAAATTGCCCAGCTTCTGCATACTTTGTCTGGACTTAGGCAGTGCCTTTGCTTTTGAACTCCCAAACTTCAATCTTAGTCCCCAGGGTGCCCACTTCCCATGTTATATGTGAACTTTTCCTTGTAGACAGACACCTGTTGGGGATCACGTTAATAAGACCCATTGTAAGAAAGAAAACATATTTCCTGAGCCAAGGTGAGAGCTACTGTTTTCTGGGACCCTCGTTACTCTTTGGGAGCCCAGCATCTTCTGTGGAAGAATAAAAGCAATATGGGTATAGATTCTTAATTTTTCCCACTCCACCAAGAAAAATGTTGACATGTTAGTGTCCAGCTACATTTCTCTTTAGGGAAATGATAGAGTATTTCTTCCTTCCATCCAGAGGTTTTAGAACTTGATTTCCATTGCTTTCTAGCATCATTCTAAATAGAACCCTACTGTTTGGCCACTGCCAGAATTAACTTGAATGGTACCTATTATTGAAAGGGAGTCTGTATTTGCAGTAATACAGAGAATGCCAGTTTAGAAATGAGCCTGATTGCATGGTTCATTTTGTTCTCCTTTGTAGAGCCAGGCTGCGGCCCACTACAAAGGCACGAAACATGCCAAGAAGCTCAAAGCACTGGAAGCCATGAAAAATAAGCAGAAATCTGTAACTGCCAAGGACAGCGCAAAGACTACCTTCACCTCCATCACTACCAATACCATCAATACCAGCTCTGACAAAACAGGTTAAGCGATGATCTTTGTTGTTGTTGTCATCATCGTTGTTTGGGGGTCCCTTCCCTTGTCTAGCCCCGTGTCTGTTTCTTTACGTGCCTGCCGCATTGATTCATGCTTGATCCATCTTTTTGTGTAATGGTAATTGTTTCTCCTCATTTTACCAATACCCTTCAGCAATTAATTAAGATAATCACTAGTTATATTGCAGATTTTATGTTTGAAATGGTCCTGTGGCTGTTTTAGAGGAACACGAAAGCATAAAGGCACTTGAAGCCATGTTTTTGAGAAGTAAACCTTTTCAGTGTGTAACATTTACATCTTATATGCACCACCTTAACCTGTAACCACATGGCAGATTTGATTTAACTGTGAGTACACTGCAACGTATGCCAAATGAATCGAGAAGGCCCTGATAAGGGCACTATTACTGACAGGACTTATTCTCATAAATCCCAAACACCGCATTGTTCTAAGTAGTGGCTGTGTGATTCTGGGATTGTTATGCCTGGGTAACCTTCCCTCTGCATACACAGGTAAGTGTTATTGATACCAATTATTCTTTTTAACAGAGTCTTCACAGTGAAATAATGGCCTCTGAATGGCCTCTTGGGGTAGCTCCTGCAAACAACCAGTTCATTCATGGCAGAGGAAGCAGAGGAAGCCAGTGGGGTTCCCAAGCTGGCGGTTTTAAATATAAGACCACTGGTCCTCAGTGTTTACATAAAAAGAGGTCCTGTGTGATTCACAGGTGTATCGTTAATAAATCACTTTCTGGGACACAATGGGTAGTACATGTCAGTTGTTCTCTAATCCCTGCAAATGACAGTAGTCAGGAAGTACTTATATCATCATCATCAATAGTAGTATCTTTTTTTTTTAAATTTTATTTATTTATTCATGAGAGACACACACACAGAGAGAGAGAGAGGCAGAGACACAGGCAGAGGTAGAAGCAGGCTCCATGCACGGAGCCTGTCGTGGGACTCGATCCCGGGTCTCCAGGATCAGGCCCTGGGCTGAAGTTGGCGCTAAACACTGAGCCACCCGGGCTGCCCCAGTAGTAATATCTTAACTAGAAGAGAAATTCTAGCCATAATTATATTTTCTGATGAAAATATAAAATGCTAGAGTAAACAAAAAGAACAGATTAAAGCAACTTTATTACATATGCTGGCATCGATTAGACACATATATGCTCTTCAAAGGATCTGGGGAAATGCTTGCTCCCATATGAATTGGTAAGGGATAATGATGTTCACTCCGAGCTCCCATGACACACGTCCTGTCCTTTACCTAAGTATTATTGGTCGATGCATTATGCTTCCCACTCCCTGAGAACTCTGTGTACTACTCTCTGAGGGTGAGTGCACCTGTCATCTGTGTACCTTGGAATCTGGTCTAGCATGGTGTAGGTATTTAGTAAAATGACTGTAGAATGGCAGTATCTTCTCTCACTCTTGGTTCTCTGATTGATCCAAGTTTTTGTCACAACATACTGAAAAAAAGTGCTTGTCATGTTCAATTCTTTGGTTTCCAGAGCAAGAGCTGGATTGTGCCATCTTATTAATTCAGATGTAAAATCTTATCAAGAAAGCATTAATCTGTTCTCTATTAACTGAAAATTCACTGCCTTATATTGGAGGCTGTAGGGGAATGGGCAGTAATGAAGCAGGTGAGTGTAATTTCTACTCCTAGATATCAGGGAACAGATTGGGATTCCTAAAGCCATACTTGGCATAAAGAAATATATATATTTTGCAAAAAGGTAGGTAGGAAAAACAAAGAAATTAGTTTGATATAAAAAGAAGGAGATTGATGTAAAGTTTTTTGCTTGTCCCGAGTCTTTTCTATTATTAGCTATTTTTATTAATAATGAATATTTGGATTACCATGATTCCTCTTTAAAATGCAAAAAATCCATGTGAAATTGAGGATTCTCATCATTTAAAAACATATTTGTACATGGTGAGTAAAACTGCTAACTTCAGTTAGGAAAGGCTCCCATGTGTGTAGTCTCTGGATTATTTCTACTAAGAATGATTTTGTAAAGTTAGTAAAATGTGATTTAGTGGATCTATATCTTTTATGTATGAATAAGTCCATGAATAACAAAACAATCTTGCATATGAAGCAGGAGGGTTTAAATTTTTTATTGTTAAAAAACACATGATCTGGATCCCTGGGTGGCGCAGCGGTTTGGCGCCTGCCTTTGGCCCAGGGCGTGATCCTGGAGACCCAGGATCGAATCCCACATCCGGCTCCCGGTGCATGGGGCCTGCTTCTCCCTCTGCCTGTGTCTCTGCCTCTCTCTCTCTCTCTGTGACTATCATAAAAAAAAAAAAAAAAAAAACACATGATCTTTGATTCTAGAATCTTATCCCTCTCTCTTTCTGCCTCCAAGTATTTATTTATTTATTTTAAAGATTTTATTTATTTATTTGTGAGAGACACAGAGGAAGAGAGAGAGAGAAGCAGAGACACAGGCAGAGGGAGAAGCAGGCTCCATGCATGGAGCCTGATGTGGGACTCGATCCCAGGACTCCAGGACCACACCGTGGGCTGAAGGCAGGTGCCAAACCACTGAGCCACCCAGGGATCTCATGCCTCCAAGTATTTAACAGTTCTAGGAAACTAGAATACTAAATGAGTTATGAATACATACCTCCATCCCTCAACCTAAGAGACTGAAATGGAAAGGGTGGAAGTCATCAAGGCTTTATCTTTTCAGAAGTAAATGGAAACAAGTTTTGGATTAAGTAGTAGGAGAGAACCTACATAAAATAAACAGATTCCCAGTGGAGATGCCGGCACTTACCTAATGGTTGGAATGGTGTTGAAGTATACCTTTCAAGCTGAAGCTAAGAATATTCCAGAAGGATAGAAAGGATAGGAAAATCTGTAAAGTTAGCAAAAATATCCTGAAGCCAAAGGAACAAAGTTATGAGCATCAGAAGTATGTTGTCTTCCTAATCCATGGGGACATATGCCCAGAAAAAAAAGTCATATAGGTTGAAAGACTAACAATTTCAGCACACTCACCAGGTATTTTAAGCAGAATTCTATCCTTAAATTGGGATTTCCACAAGACTATCCATGAGAAGCAGCCCAAGAGAGCTCCTATCATTTCATAGCCTCCTTACCCATTTGTACTGAGATATAATCATATGCACTTATGCTGACAAATTGGAGTTTTTAAGAAACTATTACTTGTCCTTTTTATTACTGTCTTTTTCTTCATATTGATTAGGAAGAAATACAACCCTGAAAACAAGATGGGTCTCTGAGCTAGTTCCCTAGAATTGTTAAATATTTGGAAACAAAAGGAGAGAGAGATAAGACTCTAGAATCAAAGATCATGTAGTTTTTAACAATAAACATTTTAACGCTACTGCCTCGTATGCAAGGTTGTTTTGTGATTTGTGGACTTACCCATACATAAAAGATATAGATGCATTAAATCACATTTTACTAATTTTACAAAGTCATTCTTAATAATCTAGCTATATAAAAAAACTAATTGCTTTTCAAAAAGCTAAGTATACAATGGTTTGGTAGATGAGAACCTTAAGGGTAGACAATAGTGAAAAGGACAAGAAGCAGTGTGGACTTGAATTAGAACATTGATTTGGAGGTTTTCCTGGGATTCTCTAAAATACAAGAAATAGAATAGTCATAATCAAAGTTTCACTGCAGATGAAAATAATTTTGACAGACAATTTCTCTTAAATTCCTAAATCATATATTATGGATTTTAATTGTTGCCTTGGGATAACAAATATGTCTACATGACCTGCAGGGTAAGCTCTTATTCACCAACTATAATTTTGGGATTTTTTTTTTGTCATTGTTTATGTCAGTCTGCCTGCTGACATGATGAACAAAAGATAATATTCTGTGATCAACCACCAACTGCTCACAGAAAGCCTAGTTCCCCTATCTCTAGGTAGGATGAGACTCCCTAACATTAAAGCATAATTTTATTTCTTACAATCTAATGAAGAGTGTGAGGTTAGTGAATTTACTCAAAGAAAAATTTCCAGACAAAAATAATATTTTTGAAAATATATTGAGCACTCAAAATTGATGGTATGTAAGAATGGTTGCTAATCATTAGAGACTAATTCAAAGAGCAAACATTTCCAAATATGGACAGAATCATTTTATCTGATCTAGTAAGCTTTTTTAAATGTGAGTTTTTATACAGAAAAAGTAATGAGAAAAATTAAGAATTCCCAAAGTAACTTAGCAGATGGAGCTCATTCTTTTTCCTGTGAAATGATAAATTCACAATAGTAGAATTATGTCCCAGGGTTGGTCATCCTCTGATGTTTCTTTAGTTTTCCTTTTTGGGTAATATTATTCACTCCCATGGTCTATCAGTTAAGTTAGGCTAGTTTATAATGCAGTCATAAACAACCTCCAAATCCTAGTAGCTTTTACAACTAACTATTTCTCAGGCACACTATGTACTAGCTGTGATTTTTTTTTCCATACTGCAGGCTAGGTAATGGAGGAGTCACTAGCTGGGCATTACCAAGTCTATAGCATTGTGACGGGTAGGGGGAAGATAGTGAATCAATAGGCACTCAAAGCTTCTTAATGGAAGTGACATATAATATTCTTCTCACTTTACTTTGTCTAGTCCCATGGTCAAGCTTGATTATCATGGACAGGGAAGAATAATTTCCTCTAGGGAGGGGAAGCAGAAATTGGTGAGCAGTAACACAGCATTCCTCCATGGCTTCAACTATGACTTGTGCCTACATGTCTCAGCATTCCACACTTATAGCCTAATATCTGATCTGACTTTCCATGATTTATTGGTCACTCACTCGGGTAGCTAGTCAGCACCTCTGTTTTACAGGTTCACACACAAAAAATAGGCCTAACCTTGACCACCATCCCCAACTTTGTCCCCATCCTGCCTTTCCTAGTTTTGTTTTTGGTCCTACAGTTCACAGAGTTGAAACTTTCTAGGTGTCTCTGCCTCTTCTATCTCAGTCCACATGTCTATTTAGTTGTTGGAATCCACTCCCCTCCCATCCCCAGAAAACATCCTTTACTCATTCCTTCTTGGTTACTATGCTCATCCTGGCCTCATATGTCTGTGCCTTGCCCTAGCCTCTGTGCAGGTCCAGCTGTCTCCATTCTTGTTTGAGAATGAAGGATACTTCATTCTCCTGACCATTTATACTATACAGGGCAGATCATAGCACCTACCCATTCAGAAACCTTTAATGTACCTTCATACTGAGCCTTATGGCCCTCTGTAGTTTGACTACAACCTACCTTTCCATACGTCTCTTCTGTTGCTCATCTGCAACATTCTCCACTAGAAGCACACCTTGTTTTTCTCTCTTTATTTCTTACTATTTTTCTAAATTTCTCTCCTTGTTTTTCTCTCTCTCTTACTATTTTTCTAAATTTCTCTCTTAAAAATATATTACCTATCTCTTATCTCTGCATCTCAAATCCCATAGGAATCCATTCCTAACCACTCTTTCATATTACTCTTAAAATACAATTTTTATTTCTTTACCTCCTATTGAGAGTATATACTTGATTAGTCTGTTTATTTTTTTTTGCAGAGTACTATTTATATGAAGATAATAAGAAGTTTTAAAACTTGAAGCAATCAGTTTTGTTTTTGTTCTTGAATGAGGGAGCATAGCAAAGCTTTAGACTTTTATATTTGTGTATAGATGGTTCCATAGAAGAACAATGATTCTCGTTAATCTAAGGAATTCTGAGATATTGCTCACCAAATTTTAGAATTTTCATAAAGGTTTTCAAATCTAACCCCTAAAGTTTGTTTGTTTATTTGTTTAGAGAGTCTCTAGTTGCACAAGTAAGGAACACTTGACATTTCTAATAGGCTCTCAATGACTATCAATCAGGAGTTAATTAGCCTATATAGTGAATATATAGATATACCTTAGTCATCTAATTGGTAAGATCTCAAAACATTTCTTTGGATTCTAGTACATAATTCTCTTTATCAAGTCTCAGTGAATTGCAAATATATTCATTAGATAAAGGCACTATGTTATTTAAATTTGCACTATTCATCCTTATGATTTATTCTTTGTATCCATTTTTCCTCTCTTTTTTTAAATTTAAAATTATAATCCAGGGATATTGTATTCATCTGACTCAGAGGTGCTGAGAGTGAAATGTTTTTGAATCTACTGTTGAGAAGTTCTAGAAACACAAAGGAGTATTTACTTGCTCTGGGTTATTAATTGACTCTAAGTCTTTATTGGAATTCACAGTATTTAGTCAGGCACTTATAAAGAAACTTTTCTAATGATAAAAAAGATATTCAATGTAAAACAATAGCCAATGACTGAAAGCAAATACATCAGGAAACAAAACCTCTTTGGGAAAATCAATCAGTTGTAAGGTCAAAGAATGTGGATTCTTTACTTTCTGGGTTCTTTCCTGAGAATCACTCTCTAGAGCCAGCTGTTTACAATAGGCCCGGTGCCAGGCAAAGCTAAGCAAAAACATTTTCTCCCCTTCTATTTAGGTAGAAGCCAAATTATGAGAATGGTAAACTGGAAATAGAAGTGGTAGATGAATAGTTTGTAAGGAAACACTAATTCTAATGTCATTTAGAAAATAGATACACAGTTTTTAATGAAGGACAAGTGGGAATTAGCTTTGTACTTTTTTCATAAGGAAGATGGGGAAGGTTTGTTTTTCTTGACACAGTCTTCAAACAAACGTCCCAAATGTTGAAAATAATAACGAAATACAAGTTGGGGTTGATATCAGAAAGCTATGTATCTTTGATACTGTGTTATATATTTGTATATATGATATAGTATAGTATATATTATATATAAATATATCTATTAAGCATACATTTATTTATATGCAAGATTCTATCTTTCATACCCTGAAATATCCCACTATGCCAGGTCTTCATAATCAGCATTGCACATTTTCTTTAAGAAGAGAAACAAACATTTTTGTGGCTTAGAAATCTATAGCTCTGTTGAAGCTTAAGAAGAAATATAAAGTTGTTTGAAAAGGGACACATTTCTATCAGCACTTAAAGATCTGATGCAGTGATGTACAAATGCCCCTCTTGGCTTAGTGGAAATCGTGCTAGCTCCTGAGGTCTTTCTTTTCTGACCCATCCTTCCAAACAAAACCTCCCTGGGACAATCAGTACTATGATAAAGGACCCCATTGCATGCCTCTTGGGGCAGGAGTTGAAGTACCATTGTGAGAACATTTATACCTAAATTGCTTTTTCTTTTCTTAGCGCTGGCTCATGACATGCTTCAGATTGGTCAAGGATAGAGACTTTTATCAAGTGTTCCCTTCTCAAGATGTGTGATAAGTGCCAGCAGAGTATGATGGTAGCAGATCTCTAGAGAGGTTGAAAAAGAGAAAGGAAATTCAGAAGAAAAAAAAATCTAACACTTATTTGAATATTGTGGTTCTAGGATCTTTGCATGTGGATCAGTGATGGCAAATTGTATATTAGAGAGGACATGGAAATAACACAAAATATTCTATCTTGTTCTTCTGCATGGGAAAATCCAGATGAATGGTATTTTGCTGGCCCTATTCGGCTGGTAAAGGTTTTGTCTTAGATCCATTACATAAAACTGCTTCTTGTATCACAGAAGAATTTCACAATGAATTACTCTTCTGGACAAAAACATGTTGTCTTCCTCAACATAATGAATGAGTGAAGCAGTTAGAGACCTAAACTTTCTAAAGGACCTGTCATAACAGCTTTGTTTGGATGCAGGTGTATGGTGTGCAAGATAAGAAGTGAATTAAGAAACTTGAAAAGCTAGTGGGTAATTTTATGTTAAAGCCTAAAGCAACTGAGTTGCTAACTTGCATGCATACATGTGTGTATGCATGCATGTGGTGTGTATATGTACACATGCTGTATATGTGATTGTCTTTTTTTACCAGAAATATCAAATCTTAAAATAAATGATAAACTAAATACCTAACTGGTGTCTGTGAAATAGCAGACATCTGGAAGAATTTTAAAAATTAAATTAAAACTCCCGGTGGCTTTGCCTACAGATGCCACACTTCTAGAACCATCTGTGTCTCTGTGTGTGTTTGTATGTATTCTTCTTTTTTTTAAATTCATGGAGGGATTTTTTCCCCTATTTTTATGTCCTTCTTAATAATTGAGTAGACACATGCTTATACAATGATAAACTATTTCAATGGCAAGATAATAATTCTTAAAATTAGAATATCTACTGTAACAAAAAAAGTTGAACAGTGATCAAATATGACAGAATGTGAAATGAGGACCGGTAAGAACATGTGGACCATTAGAGAACTTTGTCTCCAAATTGGAAAAGTGAAGAGTTTGCTATCTAATAGTGATAGACAGGAACTATGAAACAAAGCATGTCAACAGCACATTTTTTTTTTTTTTCCAGTCAGGACACATAAAGCTTCTACTGAATTCTTAGTAAAACCCAAACTGAAACAGATACTTAAATTAAGAATTACACTGTTATGTTCTATGAAATCCAAACTCTTAAACATAGCATCAGAACTTGTTTTTGATTTTGCTCTTGCTTTCCATTCTATCAGTCCTCCATATCTGTCCTTAATTCCAGCCCAACAAAATCATTTGTGTGTTGCAAGCAAGATGTATATGTTCTTTTGCTTAGAAAAACCCTTTCTTCTACCTCACCCTATCCAGTGCATCACATACAGATGCACAGAGGATATACATGTTATTTTACCAACGCATACGTGCATGGATGCATACAGATGCATACCAATGCATTCACACTTTGCCTGATTGATTCCTATTCCACACCCAAGGTAGAGCCTACTTAAAAAGAAAAGAAAAGAAGAAGTATATAAATAGTATAAGTATATAAATAAATAGTGCTGTATTAATTTTATTTTCGGGAAGATCATCCTAAGAATTCTTATAACAGTAAAAACTAACACTTCAAAATATTTAGCAACATCTTGAATGCATGTAGTCAATAAGTTTTACTAATTGAAATCTATCACATTTAACTACTTTATAGTACAAATCAAATATATTAACTAGTGTAACTCAGATTTTGAATGTGCAACCCTCGGGTTGAACGTTTCCTAAAGACAGTATAAAATTAAGTTACTGAGATCCCTGGGTGGCGCAGCAGTTGGGCGCCTGCCTTTAGCCCAGGGCGCTATCCTGGAGACCCGGGATCAAATCCCATGTCGGGCTTCCGGTGCATGGAGCCTGCTTCTCCCTCTGCCTGTGTCTCTGCCTCTCTCTCTCTCTCTCTCTCTCTTTCTGTGTGACTATCGTAGATTTAAAAAAAAATTAAGTTACTATTTTAATGATCATAATTGTAGTCAGATTCATCCTGAAATTACTGTGCTACTCCAGTTTCTAATGAGAGTTGAGAACATTTTAAAAAGCTCTGGAGAATCAGATTGACTATGTACTAACTTCAAGTTCTGACATTGGTATCAGGTTAAATTTGAGGGCAGAGAGCATATTTAACTACATGGGATAGAATCTGTGCCACTTGGCCAGCACATAGCCAGTGCTTTAGTTTCTTTTGCTTTTATTATGACTCAGTTTAGGGGTAGCCTTACATTTTACACTTAGGTGATTGTTCAGATCAATCACTCTCGAACTAATAGTTGGTGCCTGGACAAACTACAAGGTGAAAGTCAAGATGCAGAATGTGTAGCAGTAATGATACTGACCCATTTGGACCTTATTTTATTTATTGTCCTGCCTTCTGTTTTCCTGCCAACTCTCTAATGGAATTAAGTAAAACAAGAAAAAAAAATGCATTTCTTTCATGCTGCCAAAGTAGAAAAGCTTGTTTAAAAGGAAAACTCCCCCACCCCTCTCTGAAATGGTCAGATATTTAAGAGTCTGACTAGGTTGTTTATTTGTTCTTTTTCCATCCATTCAGTCATACTTACGCATTCATCTACAAGTATTTTTGCAGTAGGCAAAATAAGGCAGGAATGAAAGCTAAGTTGCAGAATCAGAGTTCTACCTTAAGGTGTCTTCAAATCAGTTGGAAAAGCAAGAAATAAGCCCAAAATATAATCCAGGGTAATATATGATTTTTCAGGAGGAAATAGCAGATAATGGCAGGTAGCATGAAAATCAAGAGCAGTTGGAATGACCCTTTCATCTGAGGGAGGTAGAAGAGGATAACTATTAATTGGCATTATGCTAAACTTAATGTCAAGAGTATGTAATCTCTAAAATGACTCCTTTGATGAAATGTTTTATTTAGCCAACATTTAGCAAGTACTCAGTATTTGCTGTCTTTAGATATAACTCCCATACTCTAGTGACTCATGTTAGTGAAGGAGACAGAACAAAAGGTTCTCCCAAGTGGTTTAGAGCATCTGTGCTAGAGAGGTTTATGAAGGTTATGGGGAGTACCTAACTCAGAATTAAACATTCTTAATTTGCAGATAAAGAAACCGTGTTCTAAATTGAACAACTTCACTGAGGTCAACAAATTTGTAAGAAGTAGAGCTAGGGCTCGAACCCAAGTTCTGACTCTTTTTGCCTGTCTTCTCTTAGGCAGCAAAATACGAAATCCTCCCATAATCCTTGTTAGCACTAACCCCAAATTTGGTTGCTAATTGATATCACTGTGGCTGTAGATCATCCAGGGTAGTTCCACTTATTTTGCAAAACACTCTTAATACCCCTAAGAGTGCTGCTATAAATCTTTGCCAATGCATATCAGTCCTTGGACCTGTTAAAGGATTCTAATATGTGTGTCTGCCTACATTTAATCTCTTCACATCTTTTTTTTTTTGTGTGTGTGTGTGTGTGTGTGTGTGTGTGTGTGTGTGTGTGATTTTCACCTGTATGGAAGCTGGTAAGATAAAATAAGATTAAAGGCCAAAGCTTTTGTTGGTCTACATTTTGTTAATGAAAACCATACTGTTATTTTTATTATTTTTCCAGACAGAAAAGTTTCATGTGCATTAGAAAGTAACATCTTTTATCTCTCTATGTAAAATACATAGTAGATAATTTAGGAATTGTGTGTGAAACCATTGCAACCTTAGTTTTTCTGTGTGATTTTTCGGTGCTGTCTATACAATGACAGGATTCTCTGTAAGAAAAAACTACAAAAGAAACAAAAATGGGGAATTTTGCAGTCAAATGTTAATTTTTTTCAAATGAATATAACAGAATTAATCAAATAAAGATATGAGATTACTCACATTGTGAGAAATTTGAGTCTTATAGGACATTTATCATCTCCTAGGAATTTGTACTTGAAAAGGTGCCTTATTTCTTTCAGGCAACTAAGGTGATATTTAAGGCAGTAATTTTGGTATTGAAAATCCAGTAGCCCAGAAAGGATTAGTTTAGGGCCTATAAATACAAAGTTCCTACTATGTTATGAAGACATTTTAGATAAGCATATAGGGATGTTTAAAAATAAAGTAATGTAATCTAGAATTCAAAGTCATAAATACTTTCCCCTATAAAGTTGGCAACTTTCTAAAAGGAAAAACAGGGTAGTTTTTATTAAATAGCTTTTAAGTTTTTAATATGCCATCATATAAATTATAACATTTTATGCTCATACAGAAAAATTAAAAATGGAAAGAGCTATTTCTAAGGTATTGGTACCCCTATTTAAATAATTTGCTTTGGGGATCCCTGGGTGGTGCAGCGGTTTGGCACCCGCCTTTGGCCCAGGGCGTGATCCTGGAGACCCCGGATCCAATCCCACGTTGGGCTCCCGGTGCATGGAGCCTGCTTCTCCCTCTGCCTGTGTCTCTGCCTCTCTCTCTCTCTCTCTCTCTGTGTGTGTGTGACTATCATAAATAAATAAAAATTTAAAAAAATTAAATAATTTGCTTTGAAGAAAACTATATGCATCAGAAATGGGACAGAATTACACTTATCTCCCTATTAGTAGAAACATTTCATAAATCTCTCTTTGCCAAATATTATGGAAAAATATGTTAGTGATATAGTATCTGTCTTTGTTTTTTCCAGGTACTAGTATGTGTTAACCTTTATTTCCTAGGAAGGTGAGGTAGGGGAGTACTCATTACCCTAAAAGATGAATGGATTTTGGAAAGGTTTTTCGAACAATAAGTGAAAAATAGTTTTCTATGTTAGAGTAATTCAAGATTCCAACCGGATTATGTGCCTTTGTGTTAAAAACCATTAATCTAATAGCTGTGGTTGGAACATTGATAGAATAATTTACTTGCCACTATTGTCAAATTCACTGAGTATTTCTGTCCACTATTATTTCTTTTATTCAAAAGGGTAAAGGAAAAAAAAAACAAAAACAAAAACAAAAGGGTAAAGGTAACATCTTCCATTAAACTTGCAATTAACAGAGGAGGGTAAGATAGGTTTATTTTTAGTTGTATGCTGCAAAATTTAATTTTTATAATGCAAGAGTAAAGAAGGAAGCATGCCAAGTTGGCCTTGATTGACAAAATAATTTTTTCACATAGAACACATTTAAAATCCATAAAACAGTCTCATTTAGCTTGTGGATATTTTGTCATCAGGTAATTTAAGTTTAGATGTTGGTTTTTAAGAATATTTACCTTTAGTAAAAAACCTGAGAAAGCCTTGTTCTATTTTCATCAAAATCCACCCAATATAAACTTCTGCAGTCAGGGATTGCCAGTATTATTAGCTGTTTTCTTATTCCAGAAAGAAAAATGAGACATTTTAGCATAATGTGTCACACTCCCTGATTTGGTCAATGAGCATATTTACTTTTGGGTTCCTCAATTCATAACCAATTCAACATTACCATTATGAAAACTACACCTATGACTATTTAGAATATCTGTGTTACATTTGAGTTTAATGAAGGTTTTACCTAAATACATGAGTGTGTATGTGTAGCTCTACTTTTAGTGTGCAAATTAATATAAAATTTTTACATAGCCAGATAGGAAGTAAGTATATTAAGCAGCAAAATGGTAAAAATCTAATGTCAGAAGTTTTCTAAAAAATAGGAAAAAGGGGCACCTGGGTGGCTCAGCGGTTAAGCATCTGTCTTTGGCTCAGGTCATGATCCTGGGGTCCTGGGATCGAGTCCCATGTCTGGCTCCCTTCAGGGAGCCTGCTTCTCCCTCTGCCTATGTTTCCACCTCTCTCTCTGTGTCTCTCATGAATAAATAAATAAAACCTTAAAAAAATAGGAAAGAAAACTCATGTGTCTAGATCCAGGGTTCAGCAAACTTTTCCTATAATGGAGCCATATATTAATATTTTAGCCTTTGTGGGCCATGCACTCTCTGTCACAGCTGCTCAACAATGACACTGTCACATGAGTGCAGCCATTGACCATATATAAATAAATAAGCTATGTCCCAGTAAAACTTTATTTTAAAACATGCAGCAGGCTGGATTTGGCCTACTGACCATACTTTGCAAATCCCTGGTGTAGATGCCTCCACATATTCAGCTATTTAATGTTGTTTTTGGTGGTTTTTTCCCAGTTATCTGTGTATACAAAACCAACCACTCCAAACTTGGTAGTGGAAAAAAAAAGAGTCATTTATTATCATTTATTTAGTATCTTTCATGATTATTAGCATCTTAGTAGTAGTATTATATTATTAATATCTCTCGTGATTCTGAGATTAAGTGCATGATCTTTGCTCAGGAGGGGATGCTTTCTTCTGTATGATTCAGTCAAATGGGACCTTGTGCTGAAGTGACTTCAAGATTTTCCTGACTCACCTGTCAGGCTATTGATGCTTTTGAAGATTTATTTATTTATTTGAGAGAGAGAGAGAGAGAGCATAGTGGTGGGTGGTGAGAGGGGTAGGGAGAGAGAATCTTAAGCAGGCTCCATGCTGAGCAATGCAGGGCTTGATCTCATGACCCTGATATCATGACTTGAGCCAAAATCAAGAATCAAATGCTTAACTGACTGAGCTACCCAGGTGCTCGTGATGCTGCCTATTGGCTGGAACCTCAGCTGAGGCTATCTGCCAGAGCACCTACTGATGGCCTTTCCATATGTCCTGGGCTATTCACAGCGTGGCACTGAGGTACCAAAATGACAGCCAGAAAAAAAAAACAAAAAAAAAAAAACAAAATGACAGCCAGACTTAAGCTTAATTTCCTTTTATGACCTACCATCTACAGAGACAATATCCTTCCACCGTAGTCTGTTGGTTGAGACAGACACAAGGAAGAGAGCCTAGATTCCACTCCATGATGGCAGAATGGCAAAGTCACAGTGTGAGATGGTCCTGTGAGATGAGAACCAATTTTGTGAATAAAATCTTTCACAGTGGTATTCCATTCCATTCCATTCCATTCCATTCCATTCCATTCCATTCTATTCTCTATTAAAACAGCTGCAGTAGAAAAGGCAGGACAAAATTTGGAAAGCAAGAGAGAAATTGGGGCAATAAAAGGAAGGACATATTGATCATGGTGACTGGCGCAAGGAGGAGCTAAATCAAACTTAAAATGAGATTCAAAACACTGGAGCCATGTATTGAAGGAAAAGAATTTTAGGATATACATATAAAAAAATGAGTGGATAGCCTCAAGTTTTCCAAGGAAGGTGGTGAATCTAAATACAAACAGGGAAGGAAATCAGAAAGTGGTCTCCATAACCATAAGAGTGAGATATTCTTAACATCATGGCTACATTCTGACCAACCAAGAACTTCATCATCTTCTGGAGGTCTGGAACCTCTTGCAGGTCAAGGATATGGGGGGAGACAGGCAAGTGAATGTTCTTAGGAGACAAGGGAAAACCAAGTGTTGACTGAAGTTTCATTGTGACAGCCATCACAAAAGCAGAAAATCTCACCAAAATGAGTGCATCACTGGGTTGGTTTGACATCACAAATCCAAAATAGATGAAACAGCCCATCTGGGAAGTGAAAGAATGAGCAAAGTCTTTAAATGCTCATCCCCTAACTTCTCTCATTTTTGCGCTCAATAAGCCATTTCCCCTATTAGAGCCCCCGGAAGAGCCCTTCTGAGCATGCACCTTGATATGAGAGCCCCGAGACATCTGTTGTGCCATTTTAATCCTCTCTCTGCTATACTCAGCTCTTTCTGTCTGTGGACCAAATGTGCCTGTTTTTTGCTCCACTGATTTAATAGCCCCAGGAAAAGTTAATAATGTAATCATAGTTTGGTCTGAGTGAAACATCTCGAGTTTCATCTCCCGACTGCCTGTAGGGCTTCTCAGACCCTCTAGACTCTAGGTTTTGCTCCATTCTGGGTACTTTTGGTGTCAAGTCTTTGGAAATGAATTTCTCAAGTGTGTGTGTGTGTGTGTGTATGTGTGTGTTCTTGTCCCTCTATCAACTGCAAGAAAAATTTGTCTTATTATTTAGCAGCATTTTAACAGGTTTCAGTCCATTAAAAGCAAAAGAGAGCATTAAATAGCATTCTTCAGCTTTTAACTGGTAAGCTTTCATCAATTTATTAATAGACTCTAACTGCAAATGTGCTTATTACATGCTAGGGCTTTAGGCCGACGGTAGCAGCAACAGTGGTGTCCCCTGGGACCAGAAATCCAATTCTAAGTTCTGCCTTCAGGTAATGCTTTTGGACTGCTTTGGAGAGATTAAACAAATAAATGCTGAAACTTTCCTTCCAGAGAACTGAAGCTGACTGGATTTATTCATGTTCTAAAAACCCTGGTCTAACAAAATGGCCAAGTCTTTGCTTAAATAGCAAACTGCCCATTGGGTCCAGGCCTATTCTACTTGCTATCTCCTTAATGTCATTTCTGTCCTGTTTCTACAGCACTTGTGACATTGGATTAACAGAAGGTTGGGAATCAGGATAATCAGAAGGATACATCTGAATTCCTCTACAGACAGTCAGATGTACTAGAATAAGATTAGGAGTTTGGCTTTGGTAGTATGCTGGAAGATTCTGTTCTAGATATGCAGATATATGCAGGTGCCAAAGAAGCTGAATTATTATTAGCTCTCTTTGGAACTGGCATACTTCTTGCTTTTCCATAATGACTTGTGTTTCCCTTCTTGCCCTGACTGTCAGGAAAATTAGAACAAATTTTATGAACAATTATAATCCTCCTGAAATTAATGGAAGAGAAGAGGTAGAGGTAGATCAAGCACAGGAAGAGAAAGAGACATAAAATATTAATTCTGGAAGATAGACTTAAAAGAAGTCCAACAGAGGTTATTCAACCTGTAAAAAAAATCATTTATATTATATGATAACATAAATACGTAAGTTCAGTGTTCTAGTAGATTATTCTACCCCCTTACAGTTTAACATGGGGGAGTCTATTTAGGAAGACTGACTTGGCCTTAGAAAATAAGGAAATTATGTTTTCATTGCATAATTTATTATGACAACAACAATAACATATATCTCTAGCACTTACTATGAGTCATGCAGTCTACATGTTATGGATGGACACTAATTCTGATCTTATTCTCATTTTGTGATGAAGATACTAAGGTTCAGAGAGGTTAAGTATTTGTCCCAAGTCACACAGCTGGTAATGATAGAACCAGAATTGGAATCCAGGAAATCTAGCCCCAGAGGCCTGATCCTGAACACTAAGCATGTTACCTCTGCAATGCAAGGTTGTGATCCAGCTATATGTTATATTTTCAGTAAGCACATTATTTAATTCCCTTTGTTAAATAAAGTCTTCTCCATTTTATTGCTATATTAATATTGTTATATGTTGTATATTGTATGGTGTGTGTGTGATTACATTTGAAAATATAGGTTTATGCTATTACAAAGAGTTTATTCAAAAAACAAAATAAAAAAGAGTTTATTCTTGTGCAGTTTTGCTTATTGTCTGCCACCTCCAGTAGAATAGACATTCCTTAAGAACAAGAATATGTCTGTTTTGCTCATATCTATTTTTCTAGTTCCCTGCATAGTCTTGGCGCAAGCAAAACAAAACATGATGATTATCAAATGAATGAATGAATGCATGAACATGAACAAATCAACAGAAGAACTTTCTATCAAACAAAGCATTTCAGATATTTTCCTGACTCTGGAGGGATTCTGATAGAGGCCATATAACTAGTTGTTAGGAACATTTTGGAGCAAGTTCCAGCTCTGGATTATGGCTATACTAGATGTGATGTAATGTCTATTCCAGTGCCCAGATCCTCTGATTTTTATTTCTTTACATTTGAACTTTCCTGATAATTAAAGCTTTTTGCTTTTCATTCTGCAGGAAACAGAAAATGCAGACAAGATGTTTGTTGTGGCAAAACCACTGAGAAATATTGCAGGCACTACTCTTAGCCCTACCTGTTTGTGAAGACATTTATCATCCTTTGATAACATGTCATCATGTTCAGAGAAATGGACAGTGTGTACTTTGTAATCAAGATAGGAGGCTATGGCATGACTGATGTGAGCCTTTATCAAGTATCATCGTCATATATGAGTCTGTGAAATGTGTGTATTTGAAAGGTCTGTACTTGCATTTATGACACTTGGCTCAATTTCTTCATATGTAGCTATAAATTAATGCATACGGTGACACCTCTTTTCAAGTTGGGTGCACATATGCATGCATGGTCAAATTTTGATTATCAATCAGATTAGCCTCATTATTCACTGAGCATCCCTTCCACTCAGCTAGTCATTGGCTGGATTTGTGACTCTCTAGATAAATTCTTTTAATCTCTCTGCTAAGTCAGTTGCTAGAGAGAGACAGCTTCTAAATTGGCAGCTATGAAAATCAGCAGCCACTCAACATCTAACAGGATTCTGTGTCAGTTCATTGTTTTAAGACCTAATTCACTTCCATCAAGGAGCATTCAGTCTTGTTTAGTTGATAAAACCAAAATGGAAATTACAATGTATTACCTGCAGACACAGGTAAAAAAAAAAAAAAAATGATATAGATGTGGCAGTAGGGGGTTAGAAGTGAGGGGTTGGTTTGAGAAAAGTAGCAGAAATTTGGAATCAGACTAGTTTTCTCATCTCTACCATTTATTTTCTTCATCTGTCAAATAATAAATTGTAGTGAAGATGATCAAAAATGCAGTTAAGACAGGTATCATAATGCCTGGCACAGAGTAGATATTCTGAAATGGTAGAAAGGTTACTATTACCCTTTATTATTGTAATCATTATTGTTATCATGTACTGTAATTTTGAGACAGGAGTGGAATTTTCTCACTCCTCTGTGTGTCTCACTCCTCTGTGATCCTCACAAATAGAAAAAATGGAGGAGGAGAGGATTAGAAAGACAGCATCTATCAAAAGGAAACCCCAGGGCACCTTGGGTTAAATGTCCCAACTCTTGATTTTTGTCTCAGGTCATGATCTCAGGATTGTGAGATTGAGCCCTGCATAGGGTTCCATGCCCAACATGGAGTCGGCTTGAGATTTTGTTTCTTTCCTTCTCCCTCTGCCCCTTCCCCCAGTCACACACACTATCTCTCAAATAAATAAATAAATCTTTTTTTTAATTATAAAATAATTTAAAAAAAAGGAAATGCCATGGAGGAAGCTGATAGCCAGCAAAATCGGAAATGATGGTATAGCCAAAAGAATACCAAGGCATTCCTGGACCTTTGATGTGCTGCAAAGGTGAGAATTGATGATGCCAAATGTACATTTGTCTCTACCAGCTGATAGTTTAGAACAATTCAAATTCTTTCTTCATCAGTTTCAACATTTAGTAAAGCTTGCCCTTTATAATGACCCGGGTGTCTCTTTAATGCCCACGTTATAGTCCATCTCCAGCTTTAGTGAATAAGAAAACCTTGCAGATCAGGATAAGAATTTTTTTGAAAGAATTTTCCTGAGCCAGCTGATCACGACAACGCCATGGCTCAGAAATACCTACATATGGAACAAGCTTTGACATACTATCTAAGGAAATACATCAATTTAAACAAAGACTTTGGAGAGTTTCTGGTTCCAGAGAAGATGGAGTAAGCACATAACATCCTATCTTGTTGCTAATTACAGCTCTAAACTCTGGGCAGAATTCATGGAACCACTATCAGAAGTAGGATAGCCTGGGGGTCAGACTTGAGAGATGACTCAGTGGGAAATTCCTTCTCTTTCCAGTCCCCTTGTAAATTGCAAGATGGTAGCCCTATAGGATGGGCCCTTTCTGGCTATACACAATCTCCTATAGGTGAACAGAACAAAGAAGCTTCTTCTCCTCACTGGACCCTTCAGAGACTATAGGGTAGAGTCCTGCTTACCATCCATGTTCAACACTGATGCAAGCAGAGGCAGTACCCTTCTCCAGCAGGCAGTGTGAAACTGTGGGACAGAGCCCTATTACCAGCCTCACTGTGAAAATGGATCTGGGTGGGCCCTTCTAAACTATCCTTCTTTTTACCAGCTGGCATTATGTTAAGCTTTGTCAGTAAAGAGCACTGGAGAGACACTGAAGGAGGAAGGAGTTTTTCTTCCTGGTCGGGTACTCACTGGCCAGACTCTGGCAGTATGGTCAGTTTCTGCCAAAGATACCCAGCTCCTGCCATGCATGGTGACCAGAAGCATAATACATAGGCCAGCAACTTCTCCCAACTCCCCAAATGGCAGGTTTGTAGCTTTGTATCTCCAGTTTGATACTTAACCATGAATAGCTTTTCCTGGCATTTTAGAAGCCAGATTTCCAGCAAGTACAGGGAGGCCATATAGCAACCTATTCAGTGAACCATGGCCACACCCTATCCAACAAGGTCTTGGAGCTCAGCTCCGTGAGGGATGGGCTCTTCCTTAGGCACATGACCTCAGCCTCAGGGGTGTTAGCTGCTTTGTATATCTGTTAGTCTTACATTATTTAGAGATCTCTTTACTTTTAACTAGCCAATTGTCATAAAGCTATCTCCTGTTAAGAGTTAATAGTGAACTTTCTATGTGCACATTACTGTGTACTTTATCTTTCTAGATTGGACCTTGACTGATAATGACAGCAAATGCATGATCCATACAAGAAAAAATTGATAAACTGAGCTTCATGAAATTTAAAATTTTTGTTCTATGACAGAAAAATGTTAGTCTAGGAGAAAATATTTTCAGTTCACAAATCTGGCAGATTCTGTATCCAGAACATATAAAGAAAATGTTAAATTCAGCAGTAAGGAG
The DNA here is from genome assembly GCF_003254725.2 of Canis lupus dingo. Taxonomy (NCBI): domain Eukaryota; kingdom Metazoa; phylum Chordata; class Mammalia; order Carnivora; family Canidae; genus Canis; species Canis lupus. The sequence goes on from NC_064265.1 coordinate 21,987,786, forward strand.
ATAGACATTCCAGGGGCACCTGGGTGGCCCAGTCAGTTAAGCCATCCTCTCAGGCCATGATATCAGGGTCCTGGGACTGAGTCCCACAATAGGCTCAGTGGGGAGTCTGCTTCTCCCTCTCCCTCAGCCCCTCCCTCCTGCTCATGTGCAATCTCTCTCTCTCTCTCTCCCTCTCTCTCCCCCTCCCTCCCTCTCTCTCTCAAACAAAAAAAAATAACATCTTAAAAAAAAAGACAGACTTTCCAATTAGAAAATGGATAAAAAGCTTAAATAGATATTTCACCAAAGAATGCACAAATAATAAATAAGCACACAAAAATATATTCAACTTTTTTTAGTTAGTAGGGAAATGCAAATTAAAGCCATAAGACAGCACTACACACCTACTAAATGACTATAATAAAATAAGTAACAAATACTGGCAATACTGATACTGATGAGGATGCAAAGCAACTGGAACACATTGATGGTGGGAAAGCAAACTGGTATAGCCACTGAGCAAACCAGTTGGCAGTTTCTGTAAAAGTAAACTGTACTTACCATATGACCCAGCAGTCTTACTCCTGGGTATTTACCCAGCAGATCTGAAAACTTATGTTCACATAGAAATCTGGGTACAAATCTCTATAGCAGATCTATTAATGCTTACCAGATATTGGAAACAACCCAAATGTCTTTTACTGGGCAGACAGATTAACAAACAATGGTACACTGATACTATGGAGTGCTACTCAACAATAAAAAAGAATAAACTATTGATGCATGCAACAACTTATGTGGACCTCAGAGCATCATGGTGAATGAACAAAACCAATCTCAAAAGATTCCCTACTTTATTGTTCCATTTATGTAGCATTCTCCAAATCATACTCAGTCACAGTTTTTAGGACTTGGAATTGCAGGGAGGCTGTAAACACAAAGGGGTAGGATGAGGAAGTTTCTTTGGAGTAATATAACAGTCTGTTTCCTGATTGTGGTAGTGATTACAAAAATATACACCTGTGATAAATTTCAAAGAAATAATACACTAAAACAAATTGTGTGTTAAAACTGCAAAATCTGAATAAGATCTATAATTTAGTTAATAGTATTGTCCGCAGTCTTTTTTCTGGTTTTGATAATTTTGTTAATGTTATATAAAATATTCTCATCGGGGGAATCTAAATGAAGACTACATGAGAATTATCTCAATACCATTTTTGCAATTTCTCTTTCGGTCTAAAGTTATGTTAAAGTAAAAATTAAACAAATTCAAACAACCACATCAATAATAAAACCAGAAATAAATGAAGGATGTTAGAATAGGGCTAAGGCAGGGGTGCCGATGTCAGGAATGACTCAAAGCCACACCCTTGAGTTTCTGAGTTACTTGACCTAGTTTGAAACCCAAGAATTAGCATTTAAAAAAAATTCACAGATAATTCTAAATATTACAGAGGTTAGGGAAACACTTGAAAGAATTATAAGACGAAGAGTTAGTTTTGCATAGGAGGGAGTAGTTTCCTTGGTTCCCTGGTGTTTATGGTCTTTAGTGGCACTGCTTATGTTGGCCAGAACTTATTTTTTTTTAATTTTAAAGAAGGAGTGGGGTGCCTGGATGGTTCAGTGGGTTAAGCATCTGCCTTTGGCTCAGGTCATGATCTCAGGGTCCTGAGATCAAGCCCTGCATTGGGCTCCCTGCTCAGTGAGGAGTCTGCTTCTCCCTCTCCCTCTGCCCCTCCACTCGGCTTGTTATCTCTCTCTCTCTCAAATAAATAATAAATAAAATCTTTTAAAAAGAGAGAATGTACACATGAAGGGGGTGGCGAGGGAGAGAGGCAGAGAGAGAGAGAGAGAGTCTTAAGCAGGCTCTATGCTCCTTGGGGAGCCTGATGTGGGGCTCAATCTCATGACCCTGAGATCATAACCTGAGCCAAAATCAAGAATTGGATGCCCAACCAACTGAGCCACCCAAATGCTCCTATGATGGTATGAACTTTAATTGACGCTGGACAAGGATCAGCAAACTTTTCTGAAAAGGACCAGATGGAAACATTTTCACCTTTGCACGCCATACAGTCCTGGTCACAGCTACTCACTTTTGCCTTGTAAAGTGAAAGCAGCTATACGTAATACATAAAAGAATGACTGTCCCTGTATTCCCATAGAACTTTATATATAAAACAGATGTAGACCAGAGTTGGCCAACAATTCAGTGGCCACTGATTTAGAGGATTGAGTGAACCACACACTTAGTAGAAGTGAACCTACTCATGGTCCTAGACCATGAGTTTTTGCAATCCTCCTCAGAACAAATGCGTCCCAGACTTAAAGAACCAGTGGTTCTACTTAAACGGTGCTTAGTGCATTGCACTTAGTTCTTATCTTCTCACTTCAAAGAAAGTCTGTGGAATTGCTTGAGGCTAGAACAGATCCCCTCAGAAGGTAAAAGTTCTACAAACTACACCAGGAGAGAAGTACCTGAAGTAACTAGAACTCTGAACCTGATGAAAATGTTGAGAACAGCATCCAAATACTTTATTTGGAAAAAAATATGAAGTTTATGACTTCTTAAAAAAAATGAGGGTTGTTAATGCATCCATTCATCCTACAACTGAATATCAAACACTTACTACATTCACGTGCTGTTCTAAGCCTCAGAGACAGAGCTAACTGGTCCAGAGCTAACCAGACAATGAAAGTTTCAGAAAGATGGGTTCCAATTTGATGAGAAAGCCTCCAAAATGTAAAGCTATCTGCAAGTGGACTGGGTGACCTTGGGAGGTGATGAATTCTCAGTCTCTATAGTTGTGCAAAAACAATCCCACAGATAGAATAAGCTTGGCCTGAGGCATTTCATTTGGAGGTGTGATTGGGGCAGTGGTTCATAATCTGCCATATGGACTCCAAGGCTCTCACTGAGTGCCATAAAGGATCCAATTCATGGACTAAGCTTACAAATTTGAACAAGCCAAATAGCAAATATCATCAGTCAAATAACTTACTAGGGAATCAAGCCATATGTGCTATGCTTTTTAATGATCATCAAAGTGAACAGGAAATCCTTCTTCACCTCCTGGGTCTTTCCTTATTGAAAGTTGCTGCTGATCTGCATGAATGTGGTGAGGACAAGGGAGCAGTTAAAGAAAGGGACTTCTGGAGGATGAATTGTTATCAAGTGACAAATGGCCTTAATCTTGACTATGATATCAAGTGGCCCATCCTCCTTGGATCCCCCTTTTTTCTATACAAGTGAGGACTTTATCCCTTTTTCCTCTCTCTTTTTTTAAATAAATGAGTCCCCACTATGTTTATTATATGCCATTATCTCTGCATATGGCTCTTTTAATATGAGGAAATGATATTAATCCAAAGCATATCTAAAAAGTAGATATTTCTAATTTCTGGGGACTGTAAATTTTATTTCCATTTTAAAAAAGAAGACCAGAAGGAGTAATCTGTATGTTTAAATAGCAATAATTAGCATAGATTCTACTTGCATTAATACTGTCTGAGTACATTATGAAGCATTTGTCATAGCTAATGCATTTCTGTCAAATCAAGTAATATTAGAAAGGAGCTTTTGTAATGAATATTAATGTAAGAGACAGCTGTAAGTAAAGCAAATTATAGAGGCAGGTAAATGTAGAATTAGCTGCAACTGCAAAGTAGCCTTTCATTGCAAATTAAGTTCTTATGATGTTAATAAAAACACAAGGTTCTAGAGTCATCTGGAGCCTGCTTAATGCTGATAGTTTGGAAATGCTTTTCTAGTACTCTTAAGTCTAAATCAAAAGCCTTAAATAAATTTGTAATGCAGAAGAATATTTGCATGTGTTAATTTTTTATTCTTGCCCTTAAATATAAATCTTATTTTATAGAAATCTATTCTTTGGTAAAGTTAATTTATTTTAAGTCCAAAGTTAGTTCCAGATGCATATGTTTAGAGAATAAATTAAGTAAATAGAGTACTTTGTGTTCATTGAAGCTAGATGCTGTATAAATAAGAGATCATTAACACATCATTACATGTGTTAATTACACATGCTAAATTATGGATCATGTCTGAGAAGGAAAATTTCCACAAAAGTTACATAAAACAAAGATAAATTTCTCAAGTGGTATAGATGAAATTATACAGAGAAATAGGCATTTCCTGCATGAATATTGAACTAAATGAATTTACAGCTCTAGAATCTTCTAAAGTTTCCTATAGAGGGAATAATACTGATACTTATAGGCTACCCATTTAGGTATAAAAACATTAACTTGACATGTTTTGATCTTAAGTAGTTAATATGTTCACAAAAATATTTCTATCTGGGCAGCCCAGGTGGCTCAGCAGTTTAGCGCGGCCTTCAGCCTAGGGCGTGATCCTTGAGACCCTGGATCGAGTCCCACGTCCGGCTCCCTGCATGGAGCCTGCTTCTCCCTCTGCCTGTGTCTCTGCCTCTCTCTCTCTCTCTCTCTCTGTCTCTGTCTCTCTTGAATAAATAAATAAAATCTTTAAAGAATATATATATATATATATATATATTTCTATCCAAAGTTTACATGAAATTTATTGTTGTCACCTTATCCTCTCATATACTTATTACTAATATATTAATTACACATAACACAAGCTCATTTTACACATTTTATAAGATGTATATAGTTTAAAAGTTTAAAAAATCAAAAACAAAAAACCTCCCATAATCCCCTCTTCCTCAAATTTCTCCTGCTATCAAATTTGAACAAAAGTAAAGAGAAAAAAATAAGGTCTCATCTCTTTTTCTGTCCCTTCAGTCATCTGTTTACTGAATTGCTGGGGATAGTGTTTTTGTATTAAATATATTCACAAACTTGAATTAAAAGAATTGTCCATTCTTTCATTCCAAGACAATAGCCAGTTCTAGGAGAGAATAGTCCTACTTCAAATATTTGATTTCTCTCTTATTGAGACATCTTAGGCCAAGTTATATTATAGTAAGAGATTACCCCCAAATCTCAATGACTTATAAAAGCTAAGATTTTCTTTGCTATGACTTTACTGAATAAGCCTTTGTTTCTGGACATGGTCTGATAGAGTAGGTATTTCTGGATATTGCTTGTCTTATGCTACAGGGAAAAAGAAAGAAATGGTAAGTCATACATTATCTGTTAAATTATCTGCTAAGAGATAGCATGGGTCACTTTTACTCATGGTTTGTTTTTTGTTGGCGTTTTTTGTTTTGTTTTGTTTTGTTTTTTTGTTTTTTTTGTTTTTGGTGGGGGAACAAAGTCAGTCACATGGTAGTCCTTGCATTGTGAGGCATATACAGTTCTCTAGGGGAAGAGCACTGTGGAGAAATGTTTTGGGTATTTTGAGCAATGATGCTATCACCCACAGTAAATATTTGTCTATATAATACATATTCTGGGATATCTAATCTCTGCTAAGGTTTGTGCTACGGTTTAGGCTAGAAAAATAAATAACATAGATGTATTTTCTTCTTTCATTGATACGGTATCAAATGAAATTTTATATTACTTTCATAGAGGCTGCAAATACTACTTTCTGAAAGTAATTCCGTTAGGGATTATGGAGCAAGAAATGGACAAAAAACATTTTCATACACATCCCTGGAGAATTATCAGTTCTGGAAGATGCCCCCTCTGACTTCATTGTGATAATAGAGAAAGTCACTGTCACCCATTTGTGTCTTTTAGGAACAGGGTTGGTAATTTATAGGGCAGAAAATTGGTTGCCATACATGTTTCTGGTTTTAGATTCTGGGGGCTCCAAGAGTGATATAAAATTTAAAAGAAAAATTAGCTTGGATACAGATTTTTGGGATGTTAGAAAAAAAGCGAGATTGATGGAAGTGAGCATGAATAAAAATGGGGTTGCAAGAAGGAACATGATGCTGGTTGATGGGGAGTTAAAATGCCAGGGCTGGGTAGTGAGGATGGGACCTCCAGCAAGAAAAGACAAACACAGTACATTAGGGACTCAGGGTTTGACATTAGGGAGATTAATCTGACAGTTGGTAGCTTATCTGGGTGCCGGCAGTGACTTGAAGAAGAAAGTACGTAGGGAGATTTTTGCTAAATTGCAAATATAATGCAATCACTTCCCAGAACAGTGCCATTAAAAGGGCAGGAATGGAAGGAGTGGGCTGAAGAGGCCTTTAAAGTGTGGTGGATTCCGTCTATCAGAGTAAAGGAAGAGGTAACAGTGCCTTAAAGACTGTGGTCTAGAAGGTCTTAGAATTGTGGGGCAGTTAGTTACAGGGATGATTGGGGGCTCTTCAAGGGATAGGAACGGAGAGAAGGCTGTGAATATGGATGAGACTGTATCTAGGAAGACAGTCATCCCAGAATCTCTTCCATACAAGGGAAAGAATGAGCACCCCCTAAAACTGTTTTTTTGGGGGGGAGAATTAGGTTCTAGCCAAAGTAAAAGATGAAAGGAGATAAGAAATAGATTTTGGATAAGGAATTTTTTCTTTGCTAGAAGAGAAGTGTTCTATTTTAATTCTGACCTAAATTCGAGTTTTGTAATCTGAGAAAGATAGCCATCCTCACCTAAAACCAGGTATATTTTATATGCTGCAAATACAAAGTAGAAGGGTATAAGTCTTCTTTCAACCCACATGTGCAGATGCACACACAATGTACCCTGAGCATCTTACAGACATAATTCAAACAAATATATGTGATCTGATCTACTGTAAAAAGAAGATTGAGCTCAGTGACATTTTAAAAGTTTCAATTTGTGTGTGAGAAAAGTGGATGGTCTAATTTTAGAATTATTAGATAAATAGTAAAATTGGCAATTATTACTTTGAGCAGTCCCCTTTTCTGACTACTGTATCGGGTCTGTTTTAGAGGCTTTGTAAACAGGGTGGCCTTCCTTTATGGAGGCAGTGTTTAAATACAGCCTGAGACCATGACTGAAGTGGTTTAGTTCTGTGTTTCAATGCTGTATTTCAATAGAGTAAAGCTGCCTCACACACTCTCATAGTTTGCAGCTTCTCTGCCCAAAAATATATCAATTATTTAAATGTCTAACACTGTAGTTGGAGTTGAGGAATATTTACAGAGCTATGTTCTAATAATCAGGAATATTTAACTATACTCTTATCTTTTAATCCATATGACCAACAATTGCTAAGAAAGCAACATGCTTATGTGTTGATAATTTATTGCACACGCAAAATGCATATACACATGAGCTGTATCTAAAAGATGAGGTTTTTTCCATACATAATACACTGGAAATGATTTTGTATCAAGCCATAAAAACCAAGAGAAAAGAAATAGATTTTCCCAAGTGTCCCAGTAGAGTCTACTTTTAAACTAAAAATTTAAGTGCCTATAATAAGTAATCTTTTTTTTTTCTGGTCTTAAATTTTATTTGCACTAGTGGAAGTCCACATTGATTGTTTCCTAGGGGTACTGAAAGAGTTAATAATGGGCCTGACATTTGAAATGTGTATGTCTGTAGCTTTGAGCATAATGGAGGCATTTCTTTGGTGCATAAGAAAAACAAAGATGTTTTGAAATTTTTTACAATTTTAGAATGTTAGATCCAGGAGGGTCTTTCCTCTTGGATCTTTTCAATTGTAGTGAAATCGGTCTACATAAAGTCTCTGGATTTTAAGAAAAAAAAATCTTTTGTTTTAGTAGCTATGAAAGATTTAAAAATGAGTATCAAAGCCCTAATTTTCTGAAGACAAAGTTGAACAAAAGAACCATTAGATATTTTAAATGAACATATAATCTTATTTTATAAATGACAGTATTCACTAAACATCAAAACTGAAGTTAACTGCTCCAGATTTGACATAGATGCCTTCAGACATATTAAAGAACATATATATTAATATAAAATATTTAGTCTAATTATATTACCTAATATAAATATCAATTCAGCTACTAATAATGATAAATGAAATAAAACCTCCCCCAACCAATTTTTTAGGTATTTTTTTCTTTTAAATTTCTATCTCAGTAGCATTTTATCACCCCATATACCTTATGAAAAGAAATAGCACATCAAGGATTTAATTCTAAAACAAAAGTTTTTTTCTTGATTTATTTTATATTTTCTGTATCAACAGCTAGAAAGAAGTGTTCTTATCTATTACACCAAATATATCTCAGTCATAATTAAAATATAAAACTATTCAAGGAAGTATGTAATTAGGAATATAATGAATATGAGGAATATATCATTTATGCATGATTTTGTTAGCAAAGACTTACATATGGGCTTCAAGCAGTACAAAATCATTTTGGCTTTTGAGATCAGCAAGACATGAGAGGGCTTTGATTAGAAAATATTCTGTATGTTTTAAAGTTCAGTGCCCAAAATTGTTCTTTAATTTTCTTTCTCAGAATTTAAAATAAATATATTTCAAATGTCAAAAGTAAAATGTGAGAAATCTTCAAGACATGACAGCTTAAACTGTAAGAGAATGTTGTAAGGAAGGAAAAGGATAATTTCTGTTGACCTTGAGAGAGTGATTTAACCTCTCATACCTCATATGACTCTCAAAAGTAAGGATGCAATGAGATCAGTTCATTTGCCAAATATTTCTTTTTCTAGTACCTATTCAAATTCCAGAAACCTTGCAGATACCTGGGAGATAGTACAGCACTGTGACACAATCCCACACTTGTGATCCTCACCATCTCTGACAGTTTTGCTATGATTCGCCTTGATGCAGTGGTCTGGGGAACTTCCTTTGCTACTCTGAATAGATACTCCCTCTTGGTTTCCCTAGCTACACCATGGTCAACGAAAAGCAATGGAAGAAGAATGGGCTGGTTGAAAAGTTGGAGAACTCCTAGAAGCAACATAGATTTATTTTAAGTATATTTGTGCCATGCACTCTCCAAGGTACGAGGTATATACCAGGTATATATTGTTGAGCAAGTGTCCGAACTTACAACTTTGTGGCTAAACATGATAAACAAGGTTATATAGATACATTATATGCTACAAAATATCTGATATTTTATATGTGTTTATATATTATAGCCTATGTTAACTACTGTTATATTTAAAAAAAACCAGAGTGTTTAATGGGAGAAAACTGGGGAGTATCTAAGTTGGGTTGATTAACCAAGAAAAGTATCTCTGAGGAGTTTACATTTACATCAAGAAGTGAGATATGAGAAAGACCCCCAAAGAAGGCCAATGCAGTCATGGAAGAAAGTATGTGCAAAGACTTTTTAAGAAAGAAAAAGTTTGGCATATTAGAAGAACTGAAAATAAATACATCATTCAAAATTGAACAGCTGAATTTAGAATTCATCTTAGCTAGTTTTAGTAGGAAACATAAAATGGATTACAGATTCATTAGGAAAGAAACAACCTGTATAATTGGTCCAGTATCAGGGAGACACTGCAATCAGGAAACCACCCACACGGGGAAACTTCCCAGGACAAACAGACCCTTCCATCATACTACTTGCCAAAAAAAGGAGGGAAGAAGAGACAGTAATGTTTTCTTAATCCCATCTTCCAGTTTTATGCAATCTAAATGGTTGAAACCAAACCTTAGTCAGAACATATTGGGTGAATCCAGGACCTAGAGTTTATAGCTCTCTGGCCTATGGCATGGATGTTGAGCTGAGCTACCCTGTCCTCTACCAAAGAAGAGAGGAAGATAGGATCCAAATCATGCTAGTTTTGTAAGCTATGGCAGCAATTGGACTTTTTTTTTTTTTTAAGTAAACCCTACACCCAACATGGGGCTTGAATTCACAACCTGCCAAGATCAAGAGTCATGTGCTGTACCAACTGAGACAGCCAGGTGCCCCAGTAGCAGGTGAGGAGCAATGAGAAGCCATTTCAGAGTTTTAGGTAGGAGTCATCTTATTCACGTTTCAAAAATGTTTACAATTTTTTAGTACTGAGAGTGGGTCAGAAATTAGGAATAGATGCAGGGAGAATGAATAAAGGTGGCTCCACCAGTCTAGGCAAAAGTGGTGTTGACTTGGGGAGAGAAGTGGTGGAGGGATTTAAAAAGTACATTTTGTTTTGAAACAAGCAGGCTTGTTGATGGATCAGAGGTGAGAGGTAAGAGAAGAAGGAAAACATAGGGTCAGATTTAAGCACTTGGCTGCATGGTATTGCCATTTGTGGCTGAGGATCACCTTTTCTAAATGGGAGTCATCATTTGCCCTTTAGTGTTCCATAATATACTGTTTGCTCCTATGTTGTAGACTTCTTACATCCTCTTGTAGTGCCATTGGGTGAAGTTCTTATCTGCTTCCTTTTCTTAGTTTTTAAGTTCTCCAGGAGTAGAGACTTCTTGTCATACTTTTAAATTAAACTTTGTATCCCCCTAAAGTGCCTAGCACAGTTCCTTATGTCAACAAATGTTAAAAATAGAATTAAATAATCCTTTGGTCACACTCCAACCCTTAACAACATGGCTTTATTATAAACATGAGGAATTATTACTTTAAAAGCTTATGGAAAAAGTTTAACCTTGAGGCTTCATCAGCGTGTAACACGAGCTAAAGTTTAAATACTTAGGTGATGCTGTCTTGAACATATTTCAAGATGACAATAGTACAAGCCAGTTCTCACATAAACACAAAATTTCTCTCTAAATTAAGCAAAGTAATTTAGCAAACTTGGCATTTTGTTCTCTGAACCTATGTATGTAATGAAATGGGAAGAAATAATTAATATGTTTCCCTCCAACAGGGAGGGAGAAAACATAACCAACAGTAATTGACTTCTTTTGTCTCTCTGAGATTTTCATGCACAAAGACTTTCAGAAAGACCTTATAAATATATTCAGAAAGAAATCATTTTTCCAATTGTGTCAAAACTAAAGAGCCTTAAGGGAAATGTTACCCTACATACTGCAGGCGATTTCAAATAAGACAAAACTGATTATAATAAAAATATTTTGATGTTTTAACTTGAGGGATGAAAAGTGTTCTCTGTACTCCATCCTCTGGGAATTTTTGATTATTAGAAGATTTCATATAATAGATTAATTAACAGAGAAATATTTCCACCATAAATATGAGGGGCTGACATTTTATTGCAGCGAAATGAGTTTGCATACTTGCTCTGGGTTCTTTAGAGACAGTATCAGAGCTGCTTTAGGGGCTATGTATTAGCAGAACCTCTGCAATATCAGCAGACTATGGCTTTGAGCTTGGTTCATAAAAATAATGGCCTTGTATAAATAGATCCTGCCAAGTAATGCTAAGAAAACAAACCAGAGTTTAAGTGAACGAGGGAATGAGGGTGGCAGAGAGAAAATGGTGCCATGGAAGAAGCCCTAACTCAGGACTAGAGAGAATTTGGAATTGACCCTGGCTACAACATTAGAGTTGTGTGTTATCTTGGGCAAGGCATTCATACTTTCTGGACACCTATTTTTCATATTAAATTTACAGAAATATAACATGAGGCCCACCATCTAACTCTGAAATTCAATAATTTTCTCTGTGAATCACTAATCTATATGGTCTTTAATGAAAAGTTAGCTATAGAATTTTAATTAGGAGTCCCATTACTTGCTTTAATCTACTGGCAGATTCTGGTGACTGTGGTGTGTTGCATGTAATTGCAAACCTTCCCAAAGTGTCTACCACAAACATAAAGGGACACTCAGGCCATTGGTGGCTGATGGTTGGTAACAGCAATGCAAAGACAATTTCACCACGAAAAGGTAGTCAACTCCAGGCCCTTTCCTTAGAACTTAGCTGTGTCCTATATTATTCATCTTCATCGTCAGTCCCAGAAGACATGTCTTCTCTCTGTGGGAGTGGTTATCAAACTGTAGGTCTCGCTCAGTCAGGGTCTGTGATATGATAACCAACATTCTCTAATCAGATGTTCAGAAAACCATTTGTTTTTGCTTTCTCAGAAAAATTAAAGATAGAAATCATATTAAGCACATATCACACTAGTTTTGCTCTCCCTTTATATATTTTCATGTCACTAATTTATTTTTGAATAATGCCTTCGTTGTTTTTTTTTTTTTTAAGGTTTTATTTATTTATTCATGAGAGACACAGAGAGAGAGGCAGAGACACAGGCAGAGGGAGAAGCAGGCTCCATGCAGGGAACCGGACAGGGGACTCGATTCTGGGTCTCCAGGATCACACCCTGGGCTGAAGGCGGCGCTAAACCACTGGGCCACCTGCGCTGCCCTGAATAATGCCTTTGATACTAATTCTATGAAACAATTTTTTTAAATGTTAAAAAGGTTTATGTAGAAATTTCTGATAAGAGGGACACCTGGGTGGCTCAGTCAGTTAAGCATCTGCCTTCACCTCAGGTCATGAAGCTAGGGTCTTGATATCAAACCCCAAATTGGGCTCCCTGCTCAGTGGAGTGATTGCTTCTCCCTCTCCCTCCGCCTGCCGCTCCCCCTGTGCTTGTGCTCCCCCCCTCTTTCTCTCTCTCTCTCTGTGTCAAATAAATAAATAAAATGTTTTTTAAAATTTCTGATATGAAACAATATTTTTATTTTTATTTTTTTAATTTTTTATTGGAGTTCAATTTGCCAACATTTAGCAAACACCCAGTGCTCATCCCAAGTGCCGCCCCTCAGTGCCCATCACCCAGTCACCCCAATTCCCCGCCCACCTCTCTTTCCACTACCCCCTTGTTCGTTTCCCACAGTTAGGTTGAAACAATATCTTTAAATGTTAAAAAGGTTTATATAGAAATTTCCAATGTCCTTCCTTAGTCATTTTATACTCTGACAGCTTTATAGAAATTTGAGAATAATATAGGAAGAATACATCCAGCTCCATCACAGTTTGCAATAACACTAGTGACTGGGTCAAGAATTTTAGAGCTCAACAGCTGCCTACTTTCCTCAAGTTACCTAGACAATTACTCTGTATCAAGCACATTTTAATATAAACCCTTTTATAATGTACTCTTAATTCTTTAGTTGTATCAGCACACATTTGTTAAAGAGTTCGTTCATGTAGCACTGCATGAGGCAAAACAAGAAAACAGAGAAGTACATGGTATGTTCCCTTATGATAATGTGATGAGCCTATATTTTCAAGGCGGGGGTAGGGGGGTGGGGTGGAGTGCTCTGAGTGCCTAACAAGACCCACAGCAAGCAAAGTGCTGAGAGAAAAGCAGTTATCCTTGGTTGATCTGACTTCCATTTTATCCAACTTTAAAATCAACACATTCCATTAGGAGCTATATTCTTAGTCCTTACCCATCGTTTTTGTCTTAATGCACCTGCTTTATGGAGTACTTTGCAAGAAATGAGAGATTGCTTTGGATCTCCAGTATTAAATGTCTAGACCACAAAACAATTACTGACTTCCCCCCTCCCTCTTTAAGTCTTCTTTGTACAGTTATTTAATACCTTGAGTTCCACTTTAATAATTTTTTCTTGAGCTTTAAGTGGCATTGCCTATGTCAAATTATTTGTTACACTGAAATAAGTAAAACTTAAAAATCTTTCTCAAGTAATTGCACTTCCATCAGTCTATATAGTTATTTTTAAAAAGAGAGAATAGAACCTGAACATCAGTGGAATAATTTATAATAAAAACAACTAGAAAAAAAAAAAAAAACTAGAACACTTTTCCCTCAATGTGAACCAAAATCTATCTTTTATCTGGTATATACCCAACGTATACTAATTGTTATAGTTCAAAAAATTCCACTTATTTTTCCCTACATTTCTTAAATTCCTTTTGGGAAAAAAAAAGCTGTTTAAAAAGGGCTACTATAATGTGCTTATATTTTCTCCTCAAAGCAAAAACAATATGTACTAAGATGTGTTCCATGAAGCACGGGGTCAGCTGGAGGTGAACTCAAATTTTGGCAGGTTGCAGGGGGAGCTCAGGGTGGCATTTGCCTCTGTTAAATCACAGTGCAACTATGATTATTTTCCAAGTTCATGGCAGAAATGTCTGTGGCCTCCTCCCATATTCCATTTACAATATAGGAATCAGTATGAGTGAACAGATTTCAGTCCCTTTACTATTTTATTGAGACATACTTTACAGATGAATCTGTTCACCAGTGAAAACATCACCCTGGGAAAGATACAGGACCTTACCATCACCCCAGAAATTTCACTCATATACTGCAATCTGGTCAATGCCTTCCCTATGCAGACGCAACCATGATCGGCTTTCTGTTGTGGTAGACTACTTTTGCCTTTTCTAAAGTATGATATAAATGAAATCATACTGTATACTCTTTAGTGCCTAGTGTTTTTTGCACAACATAGGGTTTCTCAGGTACATATGTATTGTTTTGTACCAGTTAATTTTTTTCTTTTTATTGCTGAATAGTATCCCGTTTTATGAATATACCACAAATTCTCCATTTACCTTGTCATGGCTATTTGGGTTGCTTCTCAGTGGTGCTTTTTTGTACAGAGCTGCTCTGAACATTTGTGTATACTTATATCCCTGTGGATATATTTTTATTTTTCTTGGTAAATACCTAGTAGATTGCTGTGTTCTAGAATAGGAATGCTTGACTTTATAAGAAATTGTTAAACTGTTTTTCAAAGAGATCATACTATTTTACATCTCACAGGCAATACCTAAGTCTCGTTTACTCCATATCCTTGCTAATGTGGAATTGTCAGCCCTTTAAATTTTAGCCTTTCTAAGTAGGTGTGATAACATATCTTGTTGTAGTTAATATCCCCATTCTGTGGATGTAGAAGCTGCAGTTTAGAAATGTTAACTTGTTCAAATTCACACCAGCCATGAGAGGCAGAACAACATTTCCAATATGCCCATATATAACTACTATGCATATTCTCACAAGTAGAATTTCTGGATTCTGAAGAATATGGCACTCATATAAATTATTCCTCAAATGGCCATTGAGGAGGAATATGAGTTTAGGACCAGAATATTGTGAATTACCAGGGAGATCCCACAAAAAGATGTTACTGACACCAGACATCTACAACTGGACTAAGCAGCCACAGTGGAAATGAACTGAACTGAGATTGGTGCACTTGTTTGTTGCTAGCATCCTCACTTTCTCCCTATTCCCTAGGCCAGCTTCAATGAGAAATAAGTAAGATTGGCAACAACAGCAACAATAACACAACCTCGCAAACAATTTTGGAAAACTTTTGTACCCCCAAATACTATGAAGTCTTTATGCATCAGTAATAATGTCTTGAAGAAACTATTTGACTAGGTCTTTCAACTTATACATACTTAGAATGCTGTTTTGGCTCTAAGCCTCTAAAAATAACTACAGCACCAACAAAAACAAAATTGTTCTTGGTTTTTGTATTTTATAAAAGCTGTCAAGTGCATTCAATAGAAAAGTAAGTGTAATGTGTTCAAGTTTTGACACAGAATATCATTGTTTCCTTCTTAATTCTGCTTTCATATGTCATTGATGAGTACATTGATGAAGATCCATTAATTAAATAAGCTGCCTACCCCAACCCCCAGCAACATTTGGTATGGATAAGAGTGTAAGTGGTAGGGCCAGTGGCAAAGAACCCTGTGGGAAGGAGTTGATGAGAAAGCCTTGATAATCTGTAAGCAGCTTTGCATAGTCAAGAGAGTATAGACCAGGGATTTAGAAGATTTGCTTTCTGATCTAGAACCTGCTCCTGGGATCCCTGGATGGTGCAGCGGTTTGGCGCCTGCCTTTGGCCTGGGGCGCGATCCTGGAGACCCGGGATCGAATCCCACGTCGGGCTCCCGGTGCATGGAGCCTGCTTCTCCCTCTGCCTGTGTCTCTGCCTCTCTCTTTCTCTCTGTGTGACTATCATAAATAAAAAAAAAATTAAAAAAAAATAGAACCTGTTCCTTTCCAGTTCAATGTCCTGGGCAAGTTGTTTTATAGGACAGTACTAGAAATTATCCTAAGTTTCCAGTCCTCTGAGCTTTTCTATATTTGCTTATCAAGGCCAATAATTCATGAGGACCTAAGGTGGAGAGAAAGAGGGCATGTGTAATTGGGAGAAAAGATGGAATTAAAGAAGATGGAACATTAGCATTAATATAACAGATTTTTGTACCTAATAAATGCTTGAGCAGGACTCACAAGACCTAAAGGAGAACAAGATGGATGTTACCATTTCTTATGGAGCTTTCAGATTAGTGAGGCATGCAACTAGTAGGACAAGAAATTGAGATACAGATATTGAGAGCCATGATTGAATTGTTAACAACAGCATGCAAGAGAGATTGACAACCCATTTTAGAAGATCCTGAAAGACTTTCTGGAAAAAAGAACTTTCTTAGCTGAGTACAAATAGGCTTTACTAGATGATGAACTGTAATATTGAAGCCAAAGATGACATACTGTTTGAAGCCTTGAGATAAGTAAGAATGATATCCAAGGAAATGAAAGAAATTCAATGTGACTAGAGCAAAGTGGATATATGGAGGAGTGGGCAAGGTGAAAGAAGAGTCTAAAAAGTCAAACCAAATCCCTAGGGACTTATAAGTCATATGAAGGTCATTGGATTGCTGAGCAAAGGAACATGTTATAAGGTAAATACTGGCAACAGATTTGCATATTAGAATGGATTGAGGTGGTGTAGTAGCAGGTATACAGGCATCATTTACAGAGCTATTTCATTGATGTAGGTGAACAATATTAGCAGAATATTCTGAACTTTACTGTGGAAGTAGATGGAGACACGAATTTTCCAAGACCCTTGCAAATCCTAGTAGAGTTGCCTGGCATACATGGATGCAAAGAAGAATAGTAGTGTTCACAGTAGTCTCTGTAGCCTGAAGTATGATGGAGAATGAATATTCTATAGCCTGAGAGAGTAGGTCAGCCTGCAGGCCATGAGTCTGGTTATGTGCTAGATCCTATCTCCAGTGCCTAGTGTAGGTCTACTGTGCGATTAATCACAAATATTAAATGGGTAATAAAGAAACATATTACAGGGATGTTATGAAATTCTCACAGGTGGACTCTGAAAGGCTTATTTTCAGTCAAGGAAGAAGCAGAGTCAGGAGAGAAACAAGACACATGGAGACTCTCACAGATGTGAGACAAGAGTGCCAAGAAAACTAAATAACTGTAATACATTCTTGGAGGAATTATTTAAGAATGCGAGCTTAAGCTCTGGTGATAATTGACAGTTTTGGCTTCTGATTCATTCATTCTTGTATGGCTTTTCCTGGACTTTAAGATATTTTGTCTTGTGTTATCTATCCTTGCCAGGTGATGAGAGGCTGTGGCCCTCTTGGGGCCAGGGGTGCTTTGCAAAAACATGAATAAGAAAAGAGAGGCCCATTAGATCTAAGCTCTGCATGAAATATTTCAATACATGATTTTCCCCACTGAGAAAAGAGAAAGTACTTCAAACTAACAGAGATTATATATACGATATTTGTAGACAAATTTCTAGTACTTCCATAATCATAATCATGGTTCCAAATAAAAAATATCCAGTGAAGAGAACAATGTTTAAAAATTAATGGGTTTTTCATTAAACACTTAATGGGTTGCATAAAAATATAATCTAAAGCCACAAAAAAATTGGAAAGACTCTAGATATAAATGTAGTTGCTTACATGGAAATAAAATTTAGGTTTTCCAGGTGGTCAAGAAGACAGTAAAAACATATGTGTGCAAAGAAATATTTAACAGAACATATCCCATATAAAGAGAGATGGATGGAAATCTGTTAAAACACAGGGCAGAGAGTACTTGGATGTAAAATCTTCCTGTGAAGATGACTGAGTATTTAATGAGAAAGAAATTTATAGCTTCTTACTTTGTAGCAGAGTCTTTGGCTGACACTGGGATCACATGACAGCCTCATAAATTTGCTTGGATCTCTCTGCCTGTACCCCACTGAAAAAGCAGAGAGTAGCCGAGTAATGTTTGGTAAGCAGGGGTACCAGCTCATTTTCACATGGGTGATATTTCTATGAACATTTTAAGATGCTACACATTTGCTGTTATTTGTTTTTCTTAATCTGGAAATTACTGCAGAAATGGTGTTCATGAGTTGTGTATGTGAGTGTTTAAGTGGTTACACACACATGGGTGTGTATTTTATTTTCTGGTGGCTGTAAATAATTGAGCATGTGTGTCTGTGTTTTTTTTTTTTTTTCAAAGGGGGATTTTTTTTTTTGGAAATTATGAGTTGAAAACATGGCATAAATATATTAACTTTGGACTGCAGCTTCTAACAGCTGTGATTTTAAAAGTGCAATTCTAGAGCCTATTCTATTTGGAGAAGAGTTGACTGCTGTTGTTTCTGAAGCTAATACAGTTTCTCCAGAGAGGAAAAAAAGCAATCAGCATTTGAGTTTGAGGTTCTCTGGGTAGGTGTGTGTGTGTGTGTGTGTGTGTGTGTGTGTGTGTGTGCACGCATATGTATGCCTATAAGGAGAGACACAGAAAGAGAGACAGCATGGGAATATATTTTTGTGTGCTTTTAATATAAGATTGCATTTTATTAGCATTAAGACTTATCTGCTTCAAATCAGTAGACTCATTTAAAAAAAAGTTTTTTAGTTTTCCATTTGAAAATTTAAGATTACATAGTTAACAAAAAAGTACATGTGACTAATGTATTATTCTACATTAATCTTCCAGTCAGTAATTATGAAGTTATTTTGAAATCTCTACAATCACTTTATCAAAGTCTTCTTTATGTGTTTGAAGCAAATACTCTGCAAATATTATAAATATTTGCTTTATTTTTTAAAGATTTTATTTATTTATTCATGAGAGAAACAGAGAGAGAGGCAGAGACATAGGCAGGGGGGAGAAGCAGGCTCCCTGTGGGGAGCCCAATGTGGGACTCGAACCTGGGACTATAGGATCATACCCTGAGCACCCAGGCATCTGAAATATTTGATTAAGGTACAGATTTAGATGAGATTAAGGATTATTTAACCTTTGTTCCTTGCTAAGCCAGAATTGTATGTAACATTTACTTCAGCTGAGCTCACTTCAGTTCATTGCTTTCTTCCAATTGTTTCATTTGGATGTGTGCAGTACTTCCTATAAATAAGACAGATGAGACATACACTCATTCCTGTTGCATATGAAGACACTGATGCTAAGTGTCTCTCCCAAGAGTACACTATATAAGAGTACCAATTTTGAAAGAAAAATGTTATCTCTAAAACGTAAACATTTAACTAATTTTGAATTTTTTTCCAGTAAGGTCTGTCCCTGAAAAATGAAAAAGACCTCAGATCTGAAGAGGTTTTTCCTGATTCCCAGATATTTGGTCTCTAGTGTAACCACTCGGAAATGGGCATCTTAGCGTACCTGCAGGCATCTGTGGAGAAAACTAGCGAGTCTGGAGTTACGAGTGAGAAAAAGCTAGGCAGCTGTTACGGAGAACTGTATCTTCAAGGCCAGATCTGAAGGGGCTTAGCTGTTCTTCACTCCACCATGGCATTCAGCTCTGAGCATGCCCTCAAGACTCTCAGATTCCTCTGTGTGCTTCTCAGCTTTGTGGGACTCACATGCTGGCCCACTGCGCAATGCTCTCTCTTCATTGTTTTAAGTAATTAGTATTTTTTTAATTGTGAAAGCAATAAATCATATATTTGTTTTAATACAGAAAAAAAAGGATTGTGTCGATCACTTATATATCCTTCTAGACTTCCTTTAAAAATATACAGGATACAGGGGTACCTTGGTGGCTCAGTGGTTTAAGCATCTGCCTTTGGCTCAGGTCATAATCCTGGGGCTCTGGGATCAGATCTCATAACAGGTTCCCACATTGGGCTCCCTGTGGAGAGCCTGCTTCTCCCTCTGCCTGTCTCTGCCTCTATCTCTGTGTGTCTCATGAATGAATAAATAAAATCTTTAAAAATTAAAAAAATATATGCGGGATACATTTTTTTATAAAAATGGGAACATATTACATATAATGTTTTATAATATGTGATTGAATATTTTCTGTTCTCGTAATTTTTCCTCTTTGATTTTTCTATGTTTACAATTTTAGTTAGCTAGACTGATACAATTATACATATTACCTTTCATATCATTGTAGCTTAGTGTACTTATTTAATCTTTCACATCTGTATGTTTTTTTTCCATAAAACAGTATTTTAAAAATTGTTTCACTTGGTGCTGCCTGCTTAGCTTTTGAGTTTTGCATGTAAAGCATTATATAATTATTATTATTATATATGATTATGTGTAGTTATATATACGTTATGTAATTATTTATAATGTATAATTATAATGTTGCCATATATAATTCAAACTTTATAGCATTTAAAATCCATTTTAATTTATTTTGTCTTTGCCTTCATTATCATTTGTATTCTTAGACTCCTAAAAATTGCTATTTACTTCTAGCATAATGTTACATGTACATATTTTAAGGTCTTTAATTTTATTTAATGTACATATTTTAATGTCTTAAAATAATATTTAACTACTTATCTATCTACCTATATACCTATCTGACCCTCTTTACCTAATTTATTTTGTCTTTGCCTTCATTATCATTTGTACCCTTAGACTCCTAAAAATTACTGTTTACTTCTAGCATAATATTACATGTACGTGTTTTAACCCCTTTTACCCTTAAAATAATATTTAGCTACTTATCTACTTACCTATATACTTATCTCTCTTTACCTATGTCTTCCCTTGACTTACTTATTTGCAAGCAAGCATTCTAGGTGTCAGGATCAACTCTGATGTAAACGTCTCTCTGTTTACTATTTGGTTCTATGACAAGTGCTCTAGATACTCGTTACACAACTTTTCTAAAGAAAACTAAATTCTTAGTATCTCATAGTCTGAGAAATCTTAAATACTAGAGAATTCTTGCATCCTATGTTGGGGTTGGGGAAGAGGTAGAGATTAAATTAACAGCCACAAAGTTTGTTTGGATTTGAACGTAACAATGCCGACTGCCAAGCCATTATGGGGTACTCTTGGAGTTTCAAGATTAAGAGATTTGTTGTTGATTGTTGTTGTTACTGCTGCCATTGGTCATGCAGATGATGTGTCGGACCATCAAATTTCAGTTATGAAAATGGAGGAACCAAAAACATTAGCTTATTCAGAAATTATTTATTTAGCAACTACTATATAGCAAGTACCCTATTCTTACCTATTATACTAAAACCTAGAAAGTCACAGGGAGATCTAAGCCAGATATGAAGTGCTCAGAGGTTGAAAATACTTGACTATGGCTGCAGATGTGTTTTTGTCCCAGTTTATACCATCAAGCAGCGTTCCTGGACATCTGTAGTTATGTGGAGAGCATGCTCTCAGAAGAGCATTCAACACACCTCTTTACAGCAAACAATTGAAATGTACAGCTATAACTCGATAATGTGTGATTTCAACTGGCTGGAAGTCTAATTAGTGCTGTGCAAATTTGAAAACAATTAAGGTATTATTTAACATTTGGCCCAACATGAATAATGATATAAATGTGAATCTATAACATCTGTACCAGAATTGCTCTTACCCTGTCCTCTTCAAAATTAGAAGTTAATTCCAAAGAGTAGTTTTAAATTTAAAAAATTTACATAGCATTTAGAATGCAAAGACAAAAAAAGGGAAAATGAAACCTTGAGAATGATTTTAAAAGGTGACAGACAAAGAGAGTCGGTTTTCACTTTGTATCCTTTCCTTAACTCAGTTCCCTACAATATCATAGGTGATGGGAAAGGTACACCATAGTCATGGTCCAGCCGGGCAGAGCTTGGGTCTTTAGATGAGTAAATTCAAGTCTCCCAACTTTTATTTTTGTGGGTTTTTTAAAATTTGAGTTTTATTAAGGTATAATTGACATAAGAAATTTTAAGATATTTAAAGTATACATTGTGATGAATTAATACATGTATTCATTGTGAGATGATTCCCCCCATCTAGTTCATTAACATAACACATCCATAACCTCACATATCTCTCTCTCTTTCTCTCTCTGGTGAGAATATTCAAAGTTCTATTCCTTTAGCAAATTTGAATTATACAGTACAGTCTTATCAACGATAGTCACATTTTAAAGGAAGCAAAAATAGCTTTTGTTCTGATTTTAAAGAATTTTGTAAGAATGGATGGATATAAAAGCATTTAGCAAATTGCACAGTGCTAAACAAAGCTTAGATGTTATTAAGGCAATCAACTTAATATTTTTTTCATAACAGAAAGATAAGTCTTGCGTTTTTCTGGAACTAGATTACAAATCCAGTTGTCCTAATTAATTGCTCTTTTCTTTAAAAAGTTCTACATCATTGGGACGCCTGGGTGGCTCAGCAGTTGAGCACCTGCCTCCGGCCCAGGGTGTGAACCTGGAGTCCCCGGATCGACTCTCACATTGGGCTCCCAGCATGGAGTCTGCTTCTCTCTCTGCTTATGTCTCTGCCTCTCTCTCTGTGTCTCTCATGAATCAATAAATAAAATCTTTAAAAAAAAGTTCTACGTCACGACTCTACATCAAATTAGAAAATCATCAAATTTAGAGATTACAACTGCTCTGATAAGTAACTTTGTTATATTTTTCCTTTATTGTGGTGAATAGAAAATAATATAAAATACTATTTCTTACAGCACAAAGACCACACACATAACCACTTGTGTGTTTATTAAAGGACCTGTTTGTTATAGTTTCATCACAAAATTATATCCAAAGATGTAATTTCTAAGCTGAATGAAATATAATATTTTAAAGAAGAATCGATTGGTTTGTCCCTTTTATCCCCATTGAAGTACTCATTTTCAAAGCATGCTGTTAAAGCTTTATACTGAATATAATCTGGTATAAACAAAGTTAAATGATAAATAGTAGACACCAACTCACATGATCTGATATCTATGAAATAGATACACAGAGCATTAGGCTGTGACATACGGATTTCAGGCAAATACAGAAACCAAAAGCACTCCACTCCAAATCTACATTAGTTGTTCATGCAAGTTAGGGCAAAATAAACTATATTTGAATTTTATTTTGTCTAGCACTGGAAAGAAAAACAGGTATTGTAGAAAGAGCATCTGAGCATGAAACCGAGATCAGGCCTGAGTCTCTTGGGAATCCTTACATAAACAGCATCAACAAAAACATGAACACAAAGAAGCAAGCTTAACATTCAGAGTAAATTGAGAATTCAGAAAATTTGACAGGTGATTTAGCAACAACCAATAATATTAGTGATGTATGCAAAGGCTTATTGAAGCCTAGGGCATGAAGCAACACTATGGGAGGTCGTAAGGGGTTAGCCCAGGACATGGAACAGAATCGTGTCTACCCAGACTTAGAGAATGGAGTCCCATCTTATGTGGGAGCTGAGTTCTACAGTCACCATCAAAGGGGAAAATAGAATATTATCGTAGTTATCCTTGAAAATATCTTAGGAAGGTGGCAATTTGGCGTAAAGATTCCATCTTTCCTGAATGCCCAACTTATTCCATTTTATCAAGCAATAAAATAGATTATGGTACACTGGGCAAGTTGAGGTAGTTGACTTGTATTTATGGGTTGTTTTGTTTAAAAATAAAATACCTTTAGCATGGTGGAATGTTCTCTTTCTCTTTTTCAATTTTAGTTTTTAACATAGAGCATTATATTAGTTTCAGATGTATAATATAGTGATTCAGCAATTCTCTACATTGCTCAGTGCCTCATCATGATAGGTGTACTCTTAATCCCCTACTCCTATTTCACCCATCTCCTCACCTACCACTCCTCTAGTAACCTTCAGTTTTTTCTCTGTATTTAAAGGTCTGTTTCTTGGTTTGTCTCTTTTTTCCTGTATCCATTTGTTTCATTTCTTAAACTTTTAAACATATGAGTGAAACTATATGTTGTTTGTCTTTCTCTGCCTGACATATCTCGCTTAACATTTCCCCACCAGATCCATCCATGTTGTTGCAAATAACAAGATTTCATTCTTTTTTATGGTTGAGTAATATTCCCTGTGTGTGTGTGTGTGTGTGTGTGTGTGTGTACACATCTTCTTTATCAGTTCCTCTATCGATGGATATTTGGGTTGCTTCCATATATTAGCTATTGTAAATAATGCTGCAATAAACACGGGTGTGTGTATCTTTTCAAATTATTGTTTTTGTATTCTTTGGGTAAATATCCAGTAGTGTAATTACTGAATCACATGATAATTTTATTTATAACTACCATCCCATGTGCATGTATTCATTTATAAATCTCAGCCTCCCAATATAGCATCCTTGGGGCTTCGATAGCAGGGGAGCCCTACTGCCTCTTGATACTTCTGAAGTTCACCACTGCACCCACATGAGTGTTGACATAACCCACTCTCCCCTCTGATCCTCCAGGTAGTAGGAGTCAGTATTTGGTCATGCTTCCTCATAGGAAAACCGAAAATGAAGGTGCTAGAATTTAAAAGGCATTTTCACAGCTTATTGTGTTTTCTTAATAACTGCCTTATTGACATATCATTCACATACCATACAATTCACTCATTTAAAGTGTACAGTTCAGTGGTCTTTAGTGTATTCACAGAGTTGTGCACTCACCACCACAATCAATTTTAGAGCTCCTCAGAGAAAGCCCATACCCATTAGTAGTCACCCTTCATTTCCTCCCACCCTCCAGAATATGTTTTCTGTCTCTGTAGATATGCTGGATATTTCATAAAAATAAAATTACAGAACACTTGGTGTTTTTACTTAATGTAATATTTTCAAAGTCCATTCATGATGTCATATGCATCAAGACTTCATTCCTCTTTATTTTTTAAAGATTTTATTTATTCGTGAGAGACACAGAGACATAGGCAGCGACATAGGCAGAGGGAGAAGTAGGCTCCTCTCAGGGAGCCCAGTGTGGGACTTGATCCTAGGACCCTGAGATCATGACCTGAGCACCTGAGCCAAAGGCAGATGCTCAACTGCTGAGCCACCCAAGCCTCCCTTCATTCCTCTTTAGAGCAATTATCCATTGTATGGATATACATTTTATTTTCCCTTTTATCAAGTGATACATGTGTGGATTTTTCTATTTTGGGGTATTATGAATAATGTTGCAGTGAACATTTGTGTACGGGTTTCTGTATAGACATAAGTTTTCTTTTCTCATGGATATGTGTAGAATTGGGTATGATGGGTGTTGCTGGGTCATATAGTAACTCTGTTTTTAATGTTTCGAGGAACTGTGTTAAAATGTTTTCCAGCAGGGTTGCACCAACTTACTAGGTTTGAGATCACTTATTCTTAGCTACAAGGTCGAAAGTTACTTATAAAATTTCCCTGGATTCATACTCTTAGGAAGTAGGCTCTTCATGGGACTAACTACCTGGAAAAAAAATCAGTTTGTGTTTTTATTTAATGATAGTGTTTCTGTAAAAACAAAAAGCACATAAAATGAACAAAGTATACTAACTAGTCCTAATAATACACATAAAAGTCATTTAGGTTTAGAGTAAGATTCAAAGAACCATAATATTTAGTAGGAGTGAACTTTTTCATATTTTTATCTATAGTTTTATTTTTTTTTTTTTTTTTTTTTTTTTAAGATTTTTTTTTTATTGGTGTTCAATTTACTAACATACAGAATAACACCCAGTGCCCGTCACCCATTCACTCCCACCCCCCGCCCTCCTCCCCTTCTACCACCCCTAGTTTGTTTCCCAGAGTTAGCAGTCTTTATGTTCTGTCTCCCTTTCTGATATTTCCCACACATTTCTTCTCCCTTCCCTTATTTTCCCTTTCACTATTATTTATATTCCCCAAATGAATGAGAACATATAATGTTTGTCCTTCTCCGACTGACTTACTTCACTCAGCTTTATCTATAGTTTTAAAGAGAGATCCTCAATCTGTTCCTTAACAGTATCACATTTCCTAGGTTTTATGCTATTTGAGGCTTGAGAGTTCAAATTTTCCTAGTCTTTTTTTTTCCCTAAATGCCTGGCTTTTATCTAGATCTCTTTTTCAGCCTCTTAATTTTTTTAAGATTTTATTTATTTATTAATGAAAGACACACAGAGAGAGAGAGAGAGAGAGAGATTGAGAGAGAGAGAGAGAGAGAGAGGCAGAGACACAGGCAGAGGAAGAAGCAGGCTCCATGCAGGGAGCCCCATGTGGGACTCAACCCTGGGACTCCAGGATCACGCCCCCGGCTGAAGGTGGCGCTAGACCGCTGAGCCACCCAGACATCCCTTTTTCAGCCTCTTAAAAAGTTGGTGTTTGCTCGTTTTTCCCCCCAGAGTCTCAGAAACTCACTTTTCTTGACTATATCATCCCCTTCTTCCTGATCTAGCCAATTGGAGGGTCGATAGGGGGAGGCATAACAGTATTGCCTTGATATAATTCCTGGCATAACTTCCCAAATACAGAAAATAATTTCGTACCTAAACTCCATTTAATTTAGCTGTTGGCCTTTGGTAACAGAAGGAATAGTGAAGAATTAGTTGTGTGTAATTCTCAAATTAACTTATTAATCACTTCTTTAGAAAATCTGTGGATCATATAGCTAAGTTTTAATAAACACCCTGTTTTTCAAGGTATCATTATTTTAGAGCTGGAAGAGATTTCAGAAATCATGTAGCAAAATTCCTTGTTTAAAAAAATAACACTTTTTTAAAAATCACCTAATTAAGATGCCTGTGAACAAAAGAAAGTACACATTTATTTATTTATTTATTTATTTATTTATTTATTTATTTATATTTTATTTATTTATTCATGAGAGACACACAGAGGCAGAGATACAGGCAGAGGGAGAAACAGGTTCTTCACAGGGAGCCTGATGCAGAACTTGATCCCAGGAACCCAAGATCACGCTCTGAGCCGAAGGCAGACACTCAACTGCTGAGCCATCTAGGTGTCCCAAAAGCAGACATTTTAAAGAGATAAACAATGACTTCCACAGAAATGCAGTCACATACTGGTGTTGGATCTTCCTCTGCCTCCTCCTACAATTCATTCTTTCTCTTTCAAGAAACATTTTATTTCTTGGGGTGCGTTTTTTTTGTTGTTCATTCATTCGTTCAAGAAATAGTTGTTGGGAATCTATTATGTTTCAGGTACAATTCTAGATGCTAAGGATCAGCATAGAACAAAAACTAAAAAACCACTGCTCTTGGAGAGTTTATATTCCACTGGTAGAGAATAATAATGAACAGCCCTCGGGCTTTTATGTATTTCCTAGCATATATGAATGTGATAAGCTTTGTGGAGAAAAAGCAGGGAAGAGAAAGAGGAATCACAAGCCTGGATGCAGGGATACATTTTTACCCAGAGTAGTATGATAAAGCCTCACTAAGAAGGTGATATAGACCTCAAGTTGGGGAGGGAAGGGGTAATGTGATTTTCTGATATCCTGGATATACAGAATAGCAAGCTCAAAGTTTCTGAGGTGAGAGGCTGCAAGAAGACCAGTACAGTACGGTTGTTAAAGAGGGAACAAGAGGGAAGTGTAGAAAAAGATAAAGTCAGATAGCTGATGGAGAACCAGGCACAGAGGCCTCTGGCCATCACAAGAACATTGGCTTTAAAAAAACAAACAATTATAAGATTCACATAACAAAATTCACTGTTTTATCCATTTTAAAGTGTACACTCTAGAGGGTTTTAGTATATTCACAGTGTTTTGCAACTATCACACTCATTTCAAAATTTCCATCCCTACAAAAAGAAGCCCTATACCTCCTAAATTTCCCCCTTTTCCCCATTCTCTGGCAACCACTAATACTTTTGTCTGTATGGATTTGGCTATTCTGGTAAATATGGGGTGTTGTGTGACTGACTTATTTTAATTAGCATAATGTTTTCAAGAGTCATCCACATTGTGACCTGTATTAGCACTTCATTCCTTCAGTTGGGTAACTAGTGTTACATTGTACAGACATACCATATATATGTCCACTCATTAGTTGATGAACTTTGGGTTATTTTCATTAATTGGCAATTGTGAAATGCTACTATGAGCATTCATTTAGAAGTTGGTGTGTAAAAATATATTTTCCTTTATCTTGGGTCTATATTTAGAAGTAGAACTTCTGAGTCATAGGTTAACTCTATATTTAACTTTTTGAGAAACTACCAAACTTTTCCACAGCCACTGCACCATTTTTAATTCTTACCAGCAATGTATGAGGATTCTAATTTTCCCTCATCCTTGATAAAACTTGCTATTTTCTGTTTTTTTTTTTAATTTAATTTCTCATCATTATGATAGCCATCCTAGTAGGTGGGAGATGGCATCTCATTTTATTTTGATCTGCATTTCTCTAGTGGCTGATGATGACAAACATCTTTTCATGTGTTTTTGGCCAATTTTATATGTATCTGGTGCAATGTCTACTTAAATCATCTGTCCACTTCTTAATTTGTTTGTCTTTTTCTTGTTGAGTCTGTGGTTTGTCTTTATTACTTTTTTATAGTGTCTTTGACATGCAAGAGTTTTAAATTTTGATAAAGTCCAATTTATTTTTTCTTTCTGTCTTCATGCTCCTAGTATCATTTTTAAGAAACCACTGCCTAATCCAAAGTCACACATATGTACAACTGTGTTTCCATATTAGAGTTTTACACTATTGCCTGTCACATTTAAGTTGTTGACCCATTTTGAGTGTATAGGATATGAGCCAGGGGTTCATAGTCATTCTTTTGCATGTATCCATATGTCCCTTGAAGAGACTATTCTCTCCCCATTGAACAGTCTTGTCACCCTTATCAAAAATCAGTTGACCATGGAATGTATAGTTTTATTTTTGGACTCTCAATTTAATCCCATTTATCTATATGTCTGGTATCCTTATTCTTTATTCATTAATGTAGCTTTTTAGTAAGTTTTGAAATCAAGAAGTATGAGAACTCCAACTTATTTTTCTTTTCCAATATTGTTGAATATTGGGATCCCTCCATTTCTATATGAACTTAAGTTTAGCTCATCCATTTCTGCAAAAAAGGTCATTGGGAATTTGATAGCTTTTGAATTTACACTGTAGATCACTTTAAGGAGTATTACCATCTTAGAATATTAAGCTTTCCAATTCATGAATAAGGAATGTCTTTTCATTTATTTAGATATTTTAAGTTTTACTTTAGCAATACTTTGTAGTTTTCAGCATACAAGCCTTACTCTTCAGTTTACATTTATTTCTAAGTATTTTATTCTTTTTCATTCTATGGTAAATGAAATTGTTTTCTTAATTTGATTTTCAGATAGTTTATTGCTAGTGTATAGAAATACAATTGTTCTTCGCACATTGATCTTGTATTCTGTAGATTTGCTGAACTCATTTATTAGCTCTATTTTTTTTTTTTTTTGGATCCCTAGGGTGTTCTATATATAAGATCATGTTATTCATGAACTGAGATAGTTTTACTTTTGCCTTTCCAGCCTAGATCTCTTTTATTTATTTTTCTTGCTTACTAGTCCTGTCTAAAGCTTTCAGGACAAAGTTGAATAGCAATGGCAAAATGGGTATCTTTGTCTTGTTCCTGATCTGAGATAAGGAGAAAGCTTTCAGTGACACATTGGTCTTTACTTGAGATGAAATAGGGAACATTCTGGTAGTTTGAGGAGAAGAGTGATGTGATCTAACCCCTATTTTAAAAGCATATCTTTGGGGTTTTTTTGATGTTTTAAGTGATTATAATTCCTAAAACTAAAGCTAGAAACCTTAGTAAATATAATAAGTAGGTATTAAAAATCTGACATGGTTCATTAAATTTAAATAACATAGTAATACTACTATATGAAAACGTTTAATATATACATATATCTCTTCTAAGTGCAATGAAATTAGTTGAAAATTAAATATATAATGTGTTCAAGTCATACACATGGTCTTAACTATATATCTCTCTAGCCATCTATATTATTGTGATTTTGTAATGTCCTATTGATAATATGCAATTTTTTATACTTCACTCTTGATAATCAAAGATAGTATTTTCTACCAGTTGGCAACAAGCCCTAAAAAAAACTCTTGGCACTGATAATGGCTTTCCTAATTAATATCTACATGGTTCTAACAAGTGCCTTTATATCAATAAGGCAGTTTTCTCTTTAATAAAATAAGAACTCTCGTGTCTATCTCACACGAGATAGGATAAAAAGGATAAAAAGAAGTGTCTAGAAAAGTTATTTGAAAACTAAAAAGCACTAAAACAAGTGCTGAACATCACTATTATCTTGCATCTTTTAAATGTTCTTTATCACACATTTGTTTAATTTCATAATTATTTAGTTTACCTTTGAGTGAGTGCATTGTTATACCTGATGGCTTATTTATGTGACAATAATGGCATTTAGAATATGAACCTATAAAACTAGACACCTAGGTTGTTGGACTTACTAGAGAGAACCACTCTATATCATGCAAAGTTTAAAATAGCAAAAAAATAATGAGGCCTTAAAGTAGTTGAAGAAGCAGTCTACCTCATTTTGAATGATGCATTATCTATCATCTTGGGTATATTGTGTAACATATATCTTGCAAAAATCAGCTGTAGACTTCTTTGGCATTTACCATTCATTTGCGTTTCAGTGATATTCACATCAGAAGTCATAAATCATCATATTTGGTGGCACCTTTTCCATTAGCATCTCAGAAATTGTAACAGAATATAACCTTAAATAGAAATGGTGCTTTTGTGGTGATGTGAGCCTCAAAGATTGAAAGAGAATAGTTTTATCCAAATCCTATGGATGGTCCATCATATTGATCCATCTGGACTGACTGATAAAAATATCCTTTAAGAGAAGAAACTCACAAAAGTATTCTACCTATATCTGTATCTTAGAAGGGCAAATAGGACACAGGTCTCTCTTGCCCTCCTCTCTTACTTCTTTTCTCTCCCTTTCCCTCTTACCTTGCAAAAAAAAAAAAAAAAAAAGAAAAAAAAGAAAAAAAGAAGAGCTAATAGGCAAACAATTTCTATCTCATTCACATCTATTCAACTTAAGTTAATTAAACTTCTAGTTTGAGGAAACATTTATTAACCCAGATTGATAAGTCAGGCAAAGAAGACATTTTTATTGGCTTTGGAATTGTACTTTGAAGGTTAGGTAGAGTGGAATTTTTCTGAAGTGTTAAGTAAAAGCAAATGATTACTGAAATCGTGGCTTAGCAATGCTAAAAATGAATATATCACATATGGAATGAAAATAAAGTTGTGTGAAAATAAAATACGTGATTTAAAAAAAATCTCTAAGCATTTTTCAAGAATTTCCAGATACTTACAATTATTGTTACATTTAAATTATCTAGGGAAATTCATTTTGTGCTTTGATTTTGGTAAAAAGCATTGTATTTTTACAAAGCTAGGCCTAAGCTTCAATGTTCTCTAGATGAGCTGATGAGAAAAAAATGATTTCACTGAACTCTTAAATCATACAACTCAACTCTTAGCTAACCTGCCCAATCCTTGGTCACTTTTTCTTTTCTTTTTCCCAGCCAACCTGGAAAGTTTTTTACTTTCTTTTCTAGCTATGTCCTCAATTCCAGAGAAGCAGCTCAAGGGAGCAAATTGAAATCTCAAAGGGAGAAATATGTATGTACGTACATGTGTTATTTTATTTAGTTATTTTATTTTGGAGAATGTAGGAAATAGGTAAACTGAGCAAAATAGGAGGCAAGAGAGGAGCTTGAGCCCTAGCCTGGTGCTTGCCTGTCTATTCATCCCAGTATCCTACAGTGTCATCCAGGGGCACAAAGCCAGAGGTCTTTAGACACACAGCTACCATCTCTGCCTTTGCCTCTTCTCCCCGTTTCTAGGAGGTGCCAATTGTGGCCATGAATACTCTTTCCTCAATAAACCACTACAGTGCTGTCCAAGAGGTAAAAGCCTCCATGCTAAAAATAACCTCACAAGGTCACCACCTTGTCTGCCTGCCATAGTCTTAAGCCATGTCCTTAGATCCCCGAGAGCTGTTTCTTCTCACCCAGCTTGCCTTCTGGCTCTGACTTCTCTCTCCAGCCTTATGAGGTGGACCTGGCTGTGATCTTGACTGGTTGGCAACAGCCTTCCAAGTGCCAGGCTTGGATGAGGTCTCTCTGCCTTGCACACTCCCCGTGCACTCAGACTTTTGACTTCACACATCCAGCCCTGGATTGCTGGCATCATCACCTGGCTTCCTCTCTGAGCAAAAAGACATGAACATGCCAGTAAGGACATGGACAAAACTAGTCACATGCCACAGTAAGGCTTTTTCCCCATTTCTAGAGAAACAACCATAAAAGAAACTAATGTTGATTTAAAACAGATTTATAGAAAACAGGATACATAGAAAAAATCTTCTGTCACAAGAAAATTAATTTTCAAAAAGTGATCTATAAAGCGAAGTGGTTGACTCTAAGTGCTGGCTTTAAATTTTAATTGTCACAGTTGGGTTTGGTGAAAGCAATAGAAATAGCGCTTGTTAAAATCAGCTATACACATATGTATCCTAAATAAAATCATGAGTCTTTTCTAAGCCTTGATTAAAAATTATATTTTAAAATTACTTTATCTAGGGATGCCTGGGTGGCTGTCAGTTAAGCGTCTGACTCTTGATTTTGGCTCGAGTTATGATCTCAGAGTCATGGGATTAAGCCCGGCATTGGGCTCTGAACTCAGCAGAGTCTGCTTAGGATTGTCTCTCTTCCTCCTCACTCTCTAAATAAATACATAAATACACAAATAAAATGTTTAAAAATTATTTTATCTAAATTGATGAAATTTCAGAACTTTTATTTATATCAAATGGTTTCTAATTTGTTGTTCTAATTTGACTCATGATATGAGATCTCACAAAGTGAAATGGAATAGAAATGCCATCATCCTTTAAGAGGTCAGGTCACAGGGGATAGATTTCTATCCTTTTGTAGCTATAAAAATATTTAGCATTCTACAGGATCAGAATGACAGTACTGACTGTCAGAGATAATACGAATTTACTTTGAAATTAATTCTCAGACAGTATATCCTTTATTAACACAGTTCTTTAAAGATATATTTATCTTAAAGTATTGAATGAAATCTTTGTAGATAGAGCTAACCTAAAAGTCTTTTTTCCCAAGTATGTACTCAAAATAAATAATTGAATTTGAAGCTATTTAAGTAATGCCAAAATAACTGGTCTCTTAAGTAAGCCCTAAGGAAAATCAAAATGGTTATTGTGCATCATTTAGACAAAAAAGAGACTGGCTTTTTTTTTTTTTTAATGTTTCAGTTAATGTTTTGGTGAAATGGCAATGCAGTTACAATGAAGGTATTCTGAAAAACAAAAAAGAAGAATATATGATATGGTAAATTTTTGTGTAAGATACAATCTGCTCTAGCTTAGAATTTCTGAAACAGTATGATAGTTTATGAGAATAATAGGAGAGTTAATTTTATAACTGGAATTTCATGAAAATCTGGTTTATGTAGCTTCTGTAGATAAATAGGGTTCTTACCATGTCTGAAAAAAATCTGTTGGCTTTGCTGGAGAAGAGAAGCATTAGCTCCAGAATTTTATTATTTTTCCAAGCAGTTCTATTAATTTTTCAGCAGCCAACCTTTCAGTAAAGGAGTAAATTCTCATTTCTTTAGTTCTATTTTGATGTGCACACTTCCCCTAATTTTTATGTGCCTCCCCACTCTTAAAAACTTGTATATTAACATTACAAGGAAACAATTACTTGAGGAGAGAAATTCTATCAAAAAGTGATTATATTATATGAAGACCTCTCTCTTCTTCCACTTCCAGCACAGGGGAAAATAATAATAAATTGCTATCTTGAGTGAAATGACTGGAGTTTTTGCATCTTGAGACAACATAGTTTAAATGGAATGCTCAGCAGTTGTTGAAAAGTTATTTAAAATATATGTTATAGATTTTCTTGACATTTTTAAGTCTTCTTTTTCTGTGTCTCTTATCTTTGCCAAGCTTATTCCATAATTTGTCCAATAGGACTTACTTCCTAAAAATATGTTTCCTGGTCTCTTGAAATTTGAAAAAAAAATCCTTTAATCCAGATGTTTGAGTGTGGCATGTTACATCATGTTATCTTTCTGATGATTAAAACATTGTCTGCATAGTTAATCCATGAAGCACTAACATTGTAATGAAAACTGCTAAGCAACTCTCACACATACAGTAAACCACCCAAGCCCAGATGGGATAAAGTCCTAAATTATATCCATGCTAAATATTTTATCAGTATGCCAAACATTGTAAGAGCTTGTTTTCTTTTCTTTTTTTTTTTAAGATTTATTTATTTATTTATTTATTTATTTATTTATTTATTTATTTATGAGAGAGAGAAAGAGGCAGAGACACAGGAGGAGGGAGAAGCAGGCTCCATGCCAGGAGCCCGACGTGGGACTCGATCCCGGGACCCCAGGATCGCGCCCTGGGCCAAAGGCAGGCACTAAACCACTAAGCCACCCAAGGATCCCCAAGAGCTTGTTTTCCTATCTTTAGGACAGGTCTATGGTACAAAAAACAAACAACAACAATAACAACAACAAACCCTGCAAACTGAAAAGCTGACAATTATTACTTCCTTTTTATTATATGAGCTACCTAACAGAATTCTACAGCAAAGATTTGTATGCTAAGTGGCTTTGTGGAAATGTCTCCATGTCCCCAATTCTCTACACATTCTAAATTCACTAATCAGAAGGCATGATCTCTCTCACTTTGTGTT
Organism: Canis lupus dingo; assembly: GCF_003254725.2. Taxonomy (NCBI): domain Eukaryota; kingdom Metazoa; phylum Chordata; class Mammalia; order Carnivora; family Canidae; genus Canis; species Canis lupus. The sequence goes on from NC_064265.1 coordinate 22,022,307, forward strand.
CACTTTCAATTAGTAAAAGCTTTCAGGATTCATGATTTATCATGTCATAACATTTAATAGTTAGCTATTATGGAAGGACACAAGGCAAATCCTTACTTTTTACCTAAAGCACATGGCCAGAAGGAAGACTATTGCCATATACATTAAACAGACTACCAAAGGCAGTTGCTTGAAAAATTATGCCTTGACTTTTTGCCAGATTTCAGATCGAGTTTTTGAATATACAGACCTTCTCATTGATGAAATGGGCACTGCTACGGTGGCATGCAACACTTTTCCCTTTGGAAGTCTTGGAACAGGGATACTAGATTTCATAGATTTGGAAAGATTTTTTTTTCTTTCCTATTCCTTTAGAAGCTTAAAAAGGCAGCTTCCTAATTGAGTGACATCCAAGTCACTTAAAATGGCTTTGAATAAACTGATTTTCTTTTTGACTTCACAAATTTTGACAAAATTCACCCTTCTTTTGGTGCTTACAATTGTAAGTACAGTGGCCAGACCCACTCCGTTGACTCTGCCAAGTCCTAGCAGTCCTACCACCTTATTAATTTAGTTTTCAATTGATTTACTTTAGATTAATCTGTGTTTGGAAGGGATGAAACACACATCCTATGAGCTATATAGGAAATGAATCCCCTTGGAAATGTACAGACTGTGAGTTAGGGAGAGAAGACTATATTCTTACAAAAGAACCCCTGGTTTAACTGCTAAATGGAAGGATAATTAAGCCCTGTAGTTATTTTTCTCTGTTTCAATGATCTGAATATGTCTCCATCCTCCCTCATTTATTGTCACAAATATCTAAAAATATGTATCTTTCAATAGAAGTGTTCATTGCTTGCTTTAGGTAGTGTCTAAAATATATATTTTGAGTTGTTTTCTAATTTATCCTGAATTCCCTTATGGGATGATCAACTTGTCCTGACTTGCCAGGATTTTTCCTTGTTCTGGTACTGGAAGTCCCATTTCAGGAACTCCCTTCATCACAGACAAAACAGGACAATGGTCACTTGATCCCTCATTTCCCTTTTTCACATCAGTGACTTTCTATTTAAGTGATAATATAGCTCTAAAGCTGAGCTAACCTAATTGACAGATCTGCCAATTGTGGTTCTTGGCTTGCTGGCCTCAGACCAGCGGCGGCAACAACACCTGGGTACTTGTTAGAAATGCAAATATTCAGGCCCCAACCCAGACCTAAGTAAAGCATAAACTATGAGGGCAGGAATCCACAATCTGCTTTTATCAAAACTTCCGGGTGATTCTGATACACATTTTTGCAACCACTAAGCTTCCAGGAAGAGGATTATTTTTGATTCACAAAGGTTTCTAGCATCTTGGCTTCATCATTGTTGGATACTGTGGGAGCCATAAGACTATAGAGAAAATAGAGTGAAAGAAGCAGTGTTTTAAGAATTATAAGATGAAAATGATTAAGGATGCAAACTTAGGTTAGCAGGTCAGAGATTTGCTATTTTATTTTATGCCAGTTTTTAATCTGGTGCCTTATAGGGATATGACCTCAACTTCTGAAAGAAAGGCAAGTGCCTAATGACAAATTTCTTGATGGCATCCTCTTTGTCAATTATAAAATATCCAGCAAGCTGTAGAAAGAGTTGTGTTACGGGGTACGGATATATACTATAGGAGTATAATATATCTCCCTGACTTTTAGAATCTAAGGCTCCAACATGATAAGACATTGATAGAGATTGCCAAGGTGACTATTACCAACCAAAAATATCACTAAGATATTAAGTTATGAGCCCTTACACATAGCTGAAAGACATGTCAGGGTTTCTGCTCTGGAATGAACCGCTTCTTGTGAACTCGAGGGAAAGGAATGGAGGCAGATTGTCTGGTAAAGAGGAAAAAAAAAAGGACCAACTCTAATCAGCTTATCTTTACTTCAAGTAGAGACCTTGTCTTCTGAGGGAGAACCTAAGTCAAACCATATGATCAGCATATCTGAACCACTGTAGAAATGAGCAGCAGCTGGAAGTACAGGCAGTGTGTCCCAAGAGAACTTGTAACACTGGCAGCCCACAGCTCAGATAGAACACAGAAGTTTTGGGCCCACACAGGATTTTTATACACATCCACCCCCCCCAACTCCCCCCCCCCCCCCACAGTAATGCTTAAATTTTGGAAATTTTACATTAAACTTTTTGGCTTTTATCAAAATAATAATCAGAGCATCTGGTAAAACTGGACACGTGTTTCTCAAATGACAGGAACGGACTGAAGTGGTATCATGGACTATGCCTTTTCTAAGGAGTTCCGGGCTCTCCAGTTTACAGCTGCTAATACTATCATTGTCTATTGCCCTGCTTCACTCATTTACATCTTCTGCCTTCCTTGGAGTGTGTGTGTGTGTGTGTGTGTGTGTGTGTGTGTGACTATCACCTAGCTTTATGCCTCTTTCTACTTGGTGAGACCCCAGGTCAAACTAGAGAGGTCAAGGACATTTTGGAGACATGTGGTTTGGAGATATAGGTAGATTTCAGCTTTGGTTGGCCAACTGTTCCATCCTGCCTCCTTCCCCAGAAAATTGCTGGACAATTTCTCCTGAGCTTCAGGGGACTCTGGTATCCCTCCTCTTGGCTTCATCCCCCAGCCCTTCCTCCTCCTCATTAGCTGCACTTATAGGTGCCCCACCTAAATCAATCCTTCTTTGCTCTGGTCCTAATTAGGGCTTCCTTCTGAGGGCTTCTGCAACTATATGCTAACCTGGCAGCCTGATTACCTAGCTTCTTACTCCAAAATTCTAATCAGTGATAGGAATAATTTAAATTTCTGAAAAAACTATCCCAGGAAAGTTAATCTAACATTACTTTCTCAAATCATAGATGTTCCTAAAAACTGGCCATTCCCAATGAAACTTATTGATTCCGGCTCCAAGAGGCAAATCCAAAAGTTGAATCACCTTCTTAAAATAAAATAGGCTCTGTCTCAAATACGTTTCATCAAAATAATTTATATTCTAATCTGCATATGATATATATGGCACAAAGTGAGCTTAAGTGAGTTCAACAGATAATACTATTAGTGTATGAATCTACTCCTAATGTAATTGCCTCTAAGAGATCATAGATTGGGCAGCTTTGAGAAGCATTTCAAAAGTTGCAGTTTGATATTTTTGTTTTGTAAGTTTTTGAAACCCCTTGCCTTTCTATAATTTCTAATACGTGCAAGACATGGGAAATCTAGTTCAAATATTGTAAGGCAGAATGAATCATTCACCCAATCAGTAAGAGCTTCATTGGATATTAAGAGTTTCACTGAGGTCACTACCTTACAACAGAATATGTCACATGACTTAGAAAGTGCAAGGAACCACTTTTTACATGGCACTTGTACCATTGGAGGCATGATGAAATCAAAGTTTGAAGTACAACTTAAAAAAATTAAATTAAAAAATTAAAAGAAGTACAACTTATTTTTCTAATACTTTCTAGTGACACTTCCTTATGTTCATCCTCCTCAAAGAGAGAAACTCCATCGTTGTCTTCCTTCATCGTATTAGTGCCAAATCACTCTTTAGTGTAAAAGTTATATCATGCTTATTTCTTCACCTCCAGTGAGTAGCACAAGATCTGACATATGAGGGTTCATTCAGGCCCACCCCAAAAGTTCCAGGACCAGGAAGACCATCTGTCATAGAGGTAAATACAGACAAGACCTACCTCCAGCTTTACCTACCAGCCCCACAGCCTGCATCGCAGGGATGGCCCTTGTGACCTGAAGGATGAGGGATCTATTCCCCTGAGTCAGACCTGAGCCCTACTGAGTGGTAACACAGATCTACAGGGGCAGGGCAGAAGCTACTCCCTAAGCCAGGACTTTTGGATGGTGATTGGACCCACCCAAATCAGGTAGCCAATCTTGGGGGGTACCCTTTCTCCTCACCTTAATTTTGTAAACTCGGGATTGTAGGCACTTTGAAGCCCTTCCTACTCTATTCCAGCAGACGGGAGGGAGAGATTTTGTGGGGGCAGGGACTTTGTGTGTTTAGGTGACTTGATGTAGCCAGGTATGAACAAACCTCTTCCTCTGGTTTCCAGATACAGGCTGTGGTCTCCTCTCACCCCTTTTTCCTACCCACCCCCTGCTTATTTATTTGTTTAAGAGAGAGAGAGAGACACACACACACAGAAACAGAGACAGAGAGTGTGCGCGTGCGCGTGCGAGAGAGAATAGAAGGAAAGAGAGAAAGATAATCTTAAGCAGGCTCCACACCCACCCTGGAGCCCAGTGTGGGGCTTGATCTTACAATCCTAAGATCATGACCTGAGCTGAAATCAAGAGGTTGATACTTAACTGACTGAGCCACCTACCCACCACACATAGACACATGCACACACAGATACAGACACATACATACACACATAAGCTTGTGAGCACTGACTTTGTATGCTGGCCCTTAAGGCACCCATTCTAGCTCTCACTTCCCTTTCCTATAATTCCCACTTGCTCAACTGGTTATTAAACTCTCTAAAAACTTTTTTACAAGATCAACAGATTTAAAAAATAGACTTTTGTTTCAGTAGCTTGTGATATGTGGAGCCTTCAAAAATACAGTCCCCAGTGCAGAGGCCATTCCCACCTGGGTCTAATGGGGTGGTACTGTGCTCAATGAATGTTCATTAAATTAAATTAAATCCATAGGAAAGAAACCACTAGTAATAATTTTTAAAAACTTGTGATGATTTTTTTTTGTCACGAGGCACCTTTTTATACTTCAGAATGTCAGCATATTTAAGAGGAAGCAGCTGTTCTGCTCACTTGCTAGCAAGCCTGGGTGAGACTTAAATTCACACATGGAGGAAGGACATAAATTGTATATAATTCTGAATCTCTAATCTACTGGAAAACATGATGAGCATCTTTAGGTCATCATATTAATTCCTATCACCTGAAAGAAACTTAAGTAACTCAGCTCTGGTTGTACTACTTGGATTATGAGGTCTGTGTCTAGGTGAATAAATTTCTTACCCAAACCATGTAACTTAGCTGCTTTATTGTGTTATCTGGAATTCAAGTCATTGATATTTTTTGGAATCTTGTATGCTTTATGGATTTTTAAAAAGTATTTGGAGCGTTTTTTTACAAGGATGAGGGCCACAAGTGGGCCACTCTGAATACTGACAAGTTTTTTTTTGTTCTCAATTAAAGCCCCATTCCACTAAGTATTAGCAATCTGTTTTGATGCCAAAGCCAAATAGTGACAGTTGCAATAAAGAATATTTGCTACAGGATGATGGCAGAAAAACTGCACAGAAATACAAACCCAAACCATCTCAAACCTTTTTCTTCCCACTGAATAGCACCCATTATTTTATATATTTATATATATATAAATATTGTTCTTAGAGGGTCATTGGTTGAAGAGTAAAAAGAAATCTGAGTTCACCTTTGGGGAACATAGGAAAAGTGAATCACCATTCCAGTTTCCCATATTTTGAAAAAGGAGAGAGAAGGAAGGACAGGGAAGGAAAGGGAATGGAAGGGAAGGGGAGGGGAGGGGAGGGGAGGGAAGGGAAGGGAAGGGAAGGGAAGGGAAGGGAAGGGAAGGGAAGGGAAGGGAAGGGAAAGGTAGAAAGGAAGAAAGAAAAAGAGAGATGAAAGAAATATAAGACCTGTAGTTTACTACAGAGAGATAGGGAAGGAGGGAGGGAGGAAGGAAGGAAGGAAGGAAGGAAGAAAAGAAAGGAGGGAAAGAAAATAAAGGAAAGAAAGAAGAAAGAAAAGGAGAAAGGGAGGGTGTGGGGGAAGGAGGGAGAAAGGAGGAAAGGAGGGAGGAAGATGGAGAGAAAGAAAAAGAAGAAAGAAAGGAAGGAGAAAATAAAAAAGAAATGAAAGAAAGATAAGACCTGTAGTTTAGCTTTACTATTTTGCACAGAAAATTATTTGAGAGCTGTTGCTTTTTTTTCCTCCCCTCCTCCCAAAAGTAACTTAATTCTTCAGCATAAAATGGCTGATTGGACATACATGGCTGACTCTAACTCAGGCTATGTTTAGTTTCTTTTAAAGTCAAATTTTGAAGATGCTATCCTCAAATGTGCATAATAAATCACAACCAACTTGAATTAGCTGAAGAGGAAAAATAATGAATTAGCTGAAGAGAATGTAGTCAGCTCTTTTATGAAAAAAAAATCAAAATTTTAGCAGTAAAAAATAAATGAAGAGCATGTGCTTCTGAGCTGGATTGAGTTCAAATCTTTGTGCTCCACCTGGCGGCTCTGGCTTTGGGCAAGTTCCCAAATCTTTCCATACTTCAATTTCTTCTCAAGATACAGATAAAAATGGTATGCCCCTCTTTGGCATTTATAAGAATTGAATGAATTCATACCTGTAAATTCTTTAAAAGTGATTCAATAATCATTAGCTGTAATTGTTTTTCATTCATTCATTGTTTTCTTTTAATAAATATTTGAGTATCTTTTTCATGCCAAGTGTAAGTGTAAGAATATAGCAGTGCACAAAACTGATTAAAAATGTGACTTTTATCATTTCAAGTCATCATGAGATATGAAGGATATTTATTAGCCTTTCTTTTTGTTTAAAGATTTTGTTTATTTATTCATGAGAGACATACAGAGAAAGGCAGAGACATAGGTAGAGGGAGAAGCTGGCTCCATGCTGGGAGCCTGATGTGGGACTTGATCTCGGGACTCCAGGATCACACCCTGAGCTGAAGGCAGATGCTTAACCTCTGAGCCACCAGGCGTCCCACTATTAGCCTTTTCATCCTCAGTGCTTTAGTATATATAGAACTTAGCACAAAATAGCTGCTTAATAAATGTTGATGGAATGAAGTGTGAATATGTGAGTCATTGCAACACAGGATAATAGCACTTAATTTAAAATTGGGAGATGCAATGTCAAGTCCCAGTTTCTACCCTAGAGCACTATATGTGACCTTGAGAAATTTACCAAAAAATTTTAATCTGAAAACTAAGAAAGCTATACTATGAAACCACTAAGATCTCTTTTGATTATGATTCTATAAAGTAACTGAAACGATGCACTCTTTGTTGACTGATTATAATTCTGTTTTTCTTAAATTTAATGAACTTTTCATTTTAGAATAATATTAGATTTACAGAAAAGGTGCAAGAATATTATAGAAGTTCCTATATACCCTGCATCCAGTTTCCCTTACTGTTAACATCTCACATTATTATAGCACAATTGTCAAAACCAATGAACCAATAGTGATATATTACTATTAACCAAAGTCCATGTTTCATTCAGATTTCCTAAGTTTTTACTTAATGTCCCCCCCCCTTATTTTTTGCTCCAGAATCCCAACTACCATATTATATATGATCATCATATCATGTCTCCTTAGATTTGTCTATATTTGACAGTTTCTCAGACTTTCTTTGTTTTGATGACTTTCACAGTTTTGAGGACTATTGGTCAGGAATTTCATAAAATTCCCTTAAATTCAGGTTTGTTGAATGCTTTTCCCATGGTCAGACAGGGGTTGTGAGTTTTGGGGGAGGAAATACAGAGGTAATTCATCTCACGTCTTATCAAAAGTATATGCTATTATCATGAATACGCATTTAAGATTCTATCTTTATGGCTGGATAAGAATTATGTATAATTGGTCATTTAATGTACCATATTAAGGAAAATCTCCTTTCTCAATGTAATTTTCTAGGCAAATATATAACAAGTTGATTCTCTTTAAATATGACATAATCATAAAATATATTTACCTTACTTTTCATGAAAAAGTTCCTTCACCAGTGACAAATGAAAAGTAAATGAATAATCCATGTCTTGTTATAAATTAATAGTAATTCTACTTATGGACACAAGATTTACATACTGAATTTAACATGAAAAATATGACTGCTTGTATTTCCTTCAAATTAACTGCAAAATTGAGAAAATAACAGATTTGTGCTCAGCTATGAGGTCTAAAGCATTAAAGTAGAAGTGCCAGAAGTCAAGCATTTTGATACTAATTCCACTAAACCTGTCTCATGCAAAGGACTTGCCTTAAGAGAAGTTAATACTTCACTAAGCCATAGGCATAGAGAATCTGGCGTTTCTAATCTTGTGGCATCCTTGGTCTAAATGTACGTTATCCTCTGAGGTTAGAAAAAATACTAATGTAGCTGTCACAGGGATTAGAAGATCCATGGTTTTGTTTGTTCTATACTCTTCTTATGAATTTCACTATAAATATGGAAGTTGGTTTAGGATTAATATGATCTATGCTAGGCACAGTTTTCAGATCAAGACATAGAATAAACATTGTCAATCCAGAGGAAAAGTCGTTAGAAGTAGGATATTACTAGGGATATCCTTACTTGGATTTAAATGAAATAAATAGCCAAGAATATCACACACTGGCTCCAGCAGGTAGCCACACTAAGTTTAGCTATATCTATATTTACGGTTGTCACTCCTCATAATGCTGATCACAAAAACAACTTAGTAGTTTTGGCCTGAGTATTTATTATCCTACTGCTGTCTGTCACCTTTTTGAACTTACCATGTGTCAACAATCATGACCAAGAGTATTATCTGCAACGTATATTTTTGAAATCCCTGAATTTGGGTACCTGGGTGGCTCAGTCAGTTAATCCTCTGTCTTCAGCTCAGGTCATGATCCCAGGGTCCTGAGATGGAGTTTTGCATCATCTGGCTCCCTGCTCAGCAAGAAATCTGCTTCTCCCTCTCCCTCTGCATCTCTACCCTGCTCGTGTGTGCATGCTTGCTTGCTCTCCTCTCTCTCTCAAATAAATGAATAAAATCTTTAAGATTTTTTAATTAATTAATTAAATCCCTGATTTTTTTAATCTATAAAACACTTTGCCCTGACTCACCATATTCTGTTTGTGTGACCTTGGGAGATTTCCTTAACTTCTGGAATTTCCTCATTTGTAGAAGTTTGTGTAAAGGTTAAATGACATTATGTATACAAAAGACTTAGCAAATTAACTGGACATTTGTTATTTATTCATAGGCACATATTCATATGCTTTCAATCATTTCTGGTTTGTTGGAAGCAATGAATAGCCACTAGACCGTTTTAAAGTAGTCATTGCATTTCATGCTGTATCTAGATTCTCAGAAATATTTTCTATTTATTACCTGATATTTTAACATTGGTACCTCAGCAGATAAGTAAAAACTATTCAGCACATGGACTTGTCAATGTTCAAGGCAATAAATATATTCTGGTGGCAAAACTTGGTGTTAGAATAATTTTATTGCTTTTTCTTTAGCCATGAAAACCTGATGAGCAGTATGACTTTTTTTACATGGTTGGAGGAAATTCTTCAAAACACTAGAGGAGGCTTGCTTGATGATGTTAGCAGCTAAATAAGTGATTAAACATGTATGAAGTGTTGAGCAAAGGAAATAAGATCCAGATGAATTGTTTTATATAGCAGCCCTCAATAAGAGTCCATTTCTCTTCTTATTGACTAGTGCTTCTGATGCCATATTTGGGAAAGAAGCCATAACCAATCTCACCTAAACTCCCACCTCTATATCTGGATCAAAGGAGTTATCCAAGTTAAAAGGCATCCTGTAACTGCAATCAACTCTTGAGAGTGTGATCTAACAAGAAGTAAGCACTTATGAAGACAACACTGCATTGCAGGCAGAACACTCTTCCTTATAACAACTGCCTAATTCATTTATTATGAACTTAGTGTGGCATTAGTGACCACAGCAACATCTGGAATGAAAAAAGTTGCAAGAGCAGCTGTGGCTAGAAAGACAGCCTGAGAATATTTTTGAATAGGAGGTTAAGAACCATCCAGCTGGGAGGCAGAAGTCAGTAATATAAAAGTAGAAAGGATAGGAGCATAGAGCTCCCTTTGCAATTTGTTATTGGATATGGCAAACATCCTAATTGTAATTCGTAATTATCATATTCGGAATGGGAGCTCTGTGTACCCAAGTGAAGTCAGGATAAAGTACTTTTGCTTTATAGGTTGACCTCTCCAGATTTAGAATCAGACTTTGAAGCCAGAAGGGTTGTAGGGTTCCAGTATATCAACACTTGGTCATCAGACTTTTAAAATGATGATGTGACATTAACATGGTGTGACCAGTCTGTGAGTTTCTTGTGGAGTGGCCATTGATGTCTGAATACTGTGTAACAAACTCTCTGAACACAGCCTGGCACAAAACATGCACTTAACAAATATGCCAGACCAGAATTTTTGTACCTGGCATTGAATATACTACTCTTTGTAAATAGAACAACAATTTTCTAAATTGTTGATCTGAACAAACCAATATGTCATCAGGGCTCCATTTTTTCCCCCTTTTTTGCACAAGCAAATACAAAAGGATCAGTACTTATATTTTAATTAAAGAAAAAATATAGAAGGAAAATTGATAAGTAATAAAGAAAAATAAAAAAACTGTTTATTTTTAAAAAGTTGTCTGTGTAGAAATATATGTATACAAAGTACAATACATTGTAAAGACTATTCTACTAAAGCCATATGTTAACAAGAGAAATCTGTGGGTATGTTTATTTGTCCCACAGAAGGAAAAAAAAAGTAAGTATATTTGGGTGTATTTTTAAGAATTGTCCACATGTTTTATATCAATATAGGCAACTACAAGTGGCCATCTATGTGAATTTCTTCATGAGATGAATGACTCATAGTCGACAAACAGCAATTGCTGGCTGCTCTTATCATTATTAGCAGAATGTAATATTGGTGATACAATTCCAAATAGGGGAAGATAATACCACTGTTTTTCCCTTTTTTCCTATGCTATTTTGAATGCAGACAGTACCACAGGGACACCAGCAATATCAACGACAACTGTGGAAATTCGCAAAAGCAGTGTTATGACAACTGAGATCACCTCCAAAGTGGAAAAAAGCCCCACGACAGCCACTGGCAATAGCTCATGTCCTTCCACGGAGACTGAGGAAGAAAAAGCAAAACGGCTTCTTTACTGTTCGTTATGCAAGGTTGCTGTCAACTCCGCCTCGCAGCTGGAAGCGCACAACAGTGGTGAGATGCAGTGATTTCTCTTTTGTCTCAACAGCTCTGCAATTATCTTCCTCTAAATGGATTAGATCTTTTGCAGCAGGGGACAAAGGGGTGGTGGAAAACTGGCAATTATTACATGGAATTCATTAACAATTAAAAAACATAAATGACATGCAAAGTGTCATTTACATGGGCTCAAGAGAGGACTTCCAGGGCTCCTGTGCCTCGATGTGTATGTGTTTTTGTCTATGGATGTGTGTCTGTGTATGTGTGTGTGCACGTGTGTTATTAGATATTAGGAGATAAAGTGAAATATAATTCTAAAGTATAAGCTTTGCATTTATTTGATTTTCACACTGCTATGAACTCCCATGCATTTGCTTCTAAATGAAGTTTAGAACTTCAAACTTCTAAAGTTTGGTCAATAACAGCAGCTCTTTCTGCCCTTAGGTCCCTTCCCCATGTTTTAATAAAATGGTCTTTTTGGACCAAAGGAAAAAAAAAAAGTTTGTCAATAATGCAGTTACAAAATTTGCTTCATAACTCCATGTGCTTTTAGCTAAAACCTCTCCATTTTGGTTTTTATGGCAAATGACTTTGAGCTAAATCTTTATCACACTGACAATTGAACTTAAGTGCTTATTATGGGCAACAACTGAGGTATGTTCTCTACAGGTAATATTTTATTTACTCTTTGTGACAACCTAAAGATACTATTCTTGTTATTTGAGGCTCAGACAAGGCATATGACCAACTAAGTGGCTGAGCCTCACTCAGCCACTAAGATTAGTCTAAGATTTAAACTTAGGTCTAACTTTTTTTTTTTTTAGGATTTTATTTATATATTCATGAAAGACACAGAGAGAAAGGCAGAGACATAGGCAGAGGGAGAAGCAGGCTCTGCAGGGAGCCTGATGTGGGACTCGATCTCCAGACCCAGGATCACACCCTGAGCCAAAGGCAGATGCTCAGCCACTGAGCCACCCAGGTGTCCGTAGGTCTCTCTAACTTAAACACTAAATTTGAACATAATCAAAACAGAAAATACTGATAAACCAGGATGAAATTCTTCCCTAATATATTTCAATTTCATCCATCTGCTCTCTATCTATAGGAAGGCATTATATAGATATTATATATCCATACCTATGCCTATCTATCTAGACAAGCATATACAAAGAGTCTGTATCTACATATCTATCAATAAAATCTAGATTATATTTGTATATCGATATAAAGATATATTGACATAGATAATTATACATAGCCTACTTGAGATGTTAGCCGGCCCTTTGGCCCTAGATTAGATTTTCTCTAAAAGGCTGGATTCATTGCCAGGACCCTGTCAGCAATCACAACAGAAACAGAATCATTTGTAAATCATACCCTGGGTTAATATCGCAGCTTTATGTTGGCTGTCATTGGCCAGTCACTATGCTGCACAGTCATGTTCAAATATCGACTTCGATTTTCTAAGGGAATAATTACAGATGGAAAGCAGTTCCTTCAGCACATATCCTCCCCCCTGCATGCAACATTAGTTGTCATCTGGGAGTTCATGAGTTCAGAGGCTGAGGAATACAGAAAAAGACCTGGCCCCAAGTCAGAATCTATACCATGCAGATGTGCCTCATGTTTTACTCATGTAAATACATTATTCAAGGATGCCAGATAATTGAGAGAGCAAAATCATCCTTGAAAGTCCATTTATTTCTCAAGAATTCTTGAGCATTCTGCATCATAACAGAGAAATACATTCATTTTGGTGGGGGATCAACTCTGACAAATAAACAAACCATACCCTTTGATGCTGGAGTTAATTTATCAAGGATGTGGATGTCCTTCCTGAATTCCTAACAGAAACATCTGATTAAGAAGCAAAGAATAATCAGTTATTTCATCATATCACATCAGGTCAACATTTTTCATATTCTAATTCTACAATCCTCATCTCTGCTTTGTGTGTTGGAAATGCCCACGAAGCTTTAAAAGACTATTTACCTGTGTCACTTTAATATATAGATGTTCATATAAATATATATATATATATATGTATATATATATTTCCTATATCCAAGGATTCTAATTTATTATATATTCAGGCCTCGAAGCTATAGTGTTTGGGAAAAGAAATGAAGCAAAACAATAGACCTCACAAGCATTGTGCAGGCAGCGCTGAGAACTGCTGTTATCTGGGAGTTATCTGGCTGTAAATGTGGTGTAACCTTACATGAATCACTTTATAGGAATGTCCCCTCCAAACCTTCAGCCTCATCAGAGGACTATATACCCCCTCAGCTTAGATTTCTTGATCCCTTCATTTCCCTTCTTAGATCAGAGATCATTTTCCATGGTCCAGTTATGGTGCTTGTTTTAGGCCTCACACTAGATATGTACCAGCCAGTTGAGCCAGAACTGGAAGTGACAAAGGAAGAAGAGAGGATGCATGAATAGATTATCTTTAACGCCCTTTGCACACCATTTCCAATCTCCAGATTCAGCTCTCTGATTTGTAACTGAAGTGGTGGTGGGAGGCTCGTTGTATCTGGGACATTCTCTAAATGTGGATGGTGAATGCAGTTCATTCCCATATTCAAACAACTGGTCCTTGTCCACTGGTTCCTTTATCTTTCCCTTAGGATCCCATATGGGGAAACCCAGGGAAGGGGAGGGTAAAGGAGAGAGGATCACCCTCTTGTCACAAAAAGAGTAGTCCTTGTAGAATTCATCGTAGGATCAGTGTGGTGTGTTTTAGTTTGGGTTCCATTAGAAGCAGACTCTGTACAAGGATTTAAGAGCAAATAATTTTTAGGGGAGGCCAAGGGCACAAGTTAGGAAGTGGGAAGAGGGAACAGGGAAGGGAAGCAGCCAGTGCAGTGAGCCATCATGAGGCAGTTACCAAGGTAGGCAGCTGGAGCTCACCAAACCAAACTGTGACACTACATGGTTTTACAGTTTTAAACATAGACACTTCCAGTGGTCACATAGAATAACAGAAATGAATTAACTCAAATTCTGCCCTTTAATCTTTACAATCACAGTGCTGTCATCTCATTGTTCACTTATGATCTACTGTTTGCATCAAAAATACGGACTTTCATGGGGGTTGAATGCACAAACTGCAGCCTTTGTGAGCTTGAATAATTCCAAACGGACTTGTTAAGGGAACGGGAGCATGTAGCTGAATTCCTGTGTGTCTGTGGCCCACTGTATAACACAGAGGTCTACAAATTAATTTCCATGGAGCATATGATGTTTAGTAGAGGATAAGTAAGACAATGGGCTAATTGAATATATTCTAAATCTCAACAGTAAAAACACTAATGGTTTAGAATATAGACAAATTGTTTTCTACGAAGCAGTCCGTTATCATGGACATCATCAAGACTTGCCAGTTCATGGAGCTGGTGGAAAGCAGACTGTCTTCTTGAGTCCATGTGATTATTTTCTAATTCTCTTTAATGTACCTCCGTATTACCTGCACCCACAGCAGACCACAATCACTGCCTTAGTGCTCCACTGCCTTCACACACACACCCCCACCCACCTCTCTAGTATCACTTTAAAAGAGTTCTCTGCTTTCTTTCAGAGCTAGGTATTAGGAAACCACTGTTAAGATTGGGCTATTTGTCAGGGAACCAGGTTTGAAGGCCAATTTGATCAGAAACAGATTTTGAGACTATTATAGCTTCCATCAACTACTGCCTCTTGTATGTTACAATAGAATGAGCTAGAAGTGATCAGACCATTTTTACCTCGGATCCACACATAACAATTCTGTGTGAACCTGGGCAAGTCAATTGTCCTCTTTGGACTTCTCACGCTGTCTCTTTCTCTCTCTCTCTAATGGAGATAAATGGCCATATGGCACTTTGTAAAGATGAATTACTATGGCATGATGCTTAGTATGATCACAGTTGCTGCTGGCATTATTTGGGGTTAAATTGTGTTATTTCATTTGTTTTCTCTTTCTATTTTTTCACTAAAGATGCAGTTAATAGATTTATATTCCATAACATTAGAATGCAGGATTTAAATATGGGCATTCCTGCTTTGCATTTATTTTTAGAATTTGAAAAGAGAAGGAATTCTCCTAAGCTTACTAGAATGATTCACAAAACAGTCTAAGAATGTTTTAAACAAATTATGAGGACACACTCTTTTCAAAATATCTGGAAATCCCCTTTTAGTCGTATGTTACAGACACAACACAAAAAAAAGTTTCATCTTTTTCTTCAAAGAAATCCCCCCCAAACATTCTACTAGGTAATGCTTTGCTTAGCTGATTTTGATGATTTTCTCTATATTATTAAAAAAAAACTTTGAAATGTTTTATAGTCAATGCTTATTACTAATTTGGGCAAATTTTTCTGGCAATAACTTGAAGTGGCAACATTTGATAATTTTCACTAAGCTCATTTGAGCTATCTCTAGACAGAATTTATTCTATTCTTCACTAAGTTTTAATATACAGAAAAGGCAGTTCTCAAAGGATAGACTTTACTAACTTTTAAAGTGCTTAGAGGTTTCTAAATTTTTGCTTAAACAAAACCAACACTGTTAAGAAGGAGAAGAGGATTGACTAAATTTTATTGAGCACATGGAAGTGCCAAAAGTAATCCTTAAAACAATAAATGCATTTAATGCAACACTTCAGTAGAGCAGGTAATTTCCTTTTTCACAGCTGAAAACACTGAGGCGCAAAGAAATGTAAACTACACAGCTCATGGAGGCAAACTTTGATTCACACCATTCCAGAGTCTGAGCTCACGGTGCTCTTCACAAATTTGTTCATTGCTTTTTATTAATATCTAATGCTTGAGCTGTATCTACACTGTGTCAGGCACTGAGAATACAGTATAAGCAAAACCCAGGAGTTGCCTTCAGGAAGCCCATGTCTAATCTGTGCTTCTCTGCTCAGGAAGAGAACTGGGTAAAGACTTGCTTAAGACATCTGTTTCACATTTCAAGTAAAACTGCATAGAAGTCAATCCCCTGGGGTCAGTGTTCATGGCCTTATTATTATTAAGGCCCAAAGATTATCTGCCACTCCTATTCAGCATCTTCTAGGATAATGGTAAGACTCCCAGTTACAAAAGGTATTAACCAGAGTGGATCAAGCGTCCCTACAGAAAGTCAGAGTAAGAGTCATTCTCCTACTGACTACTTCCTAGGCATTGATAAGCCAAACTGGCCCAGGAATGCTTTTCAGTTTGATTGAAGAATCTGCTTGGAAAAGAAATATTTTGATAAAATCACCTGTTTAGATAAAGAAGGTTGGATAACCATCCAGACACACACACACACACACACACACAGTGACACAAAGTGTGTGTGTGTGTGTATGTATATGTATGTATAAATGTATATATCTTACTCCCTAGAACATTGTCTTGCCTTACATTGACTTACACCACCTGCAGAGTACGAAGGATGTCTGTTTTACAAGGGGGATGGGCTTGCAAGCTGCGAGAGAAAAAAAACCTACTGCAGGGAGGTACCTCAGTACCCCACCAGCACCTCCGAGCAGTGCTATGGTTCCGTATTTCAAGTCCTCCAGTCTACTGACAAGATGTTGACCTTTTTCTCTTTCCTTAATATGTTGGGATATGAACATTTTCAGAGCTGTACATAAGAATATGACCTTCATATTCTTGGAGTAAGAGAATCTACATTGTAAGAATTTCCTTTTTTTTAACATTGGATTCAGTAAAGTTGCAATCATTCTGAAAGAGAGAACCGTGACTGTAAACCTGTTTTGTGTACTCATCACCTCTTATTTAAGGAGATGGTGATTGGCGCTGACCTAGTGCGCCCCTCAACCTGTTTTCCTCATTAATAGTCAATAGTCTTAGGAGGCCAGTCCAGGAATCTGAAGTTGAGAACCTTATTTTTAATGCTTCCAGAACTGATAACAATTTAATAAAGTCAATTAGGAAAGGGAAACCACTAAAAAAGGATTTAAACAACTAGAATGGCAAAAAGGGCATAAATGGTAACAAGAGAAAATTTCATAGCAAAACCATGTAGCTAAGTGAGAAAAATAAAGAATAGTTATCAACACCAACAAAAAGAAAGTTGTGAGCCATTTTTTGAGAGGAAACCCCCATTCATGAACTCTAATAATTAGAAAAAAATTAAAAAATAGAAAACAATGTTAATAGCTTAAGTTACACTGGTTATGTGTAAGAATAGTCAGAAGATGTTATTGGTTTATTCAAAAAGAAGCTTTTATTTATAGTGTATTTGCTTAACCTTTCACCCCTCATCTTTTTGGTCATTTGTTTTTACATTTGAAAGGACATAACCAATCAGTGTGGGCTTTACTACCCTAATAGGGCTTTTTTTTTTTTTTTTTTTTTTTTTCCAGTAAGATCTTTATACTCTTGCTCTTCCTTTTGGGACCTAAAACACATAGCCAGGAAAGCTTGTTTGTATTCTATTTAGAAAGTGAGTATTTAATTAGTGCCACTTCTATAAACACACCATGTTTAAACTGAAGACATTTGTTACACATCACCTCCAACTATACCTTTAGCAACTAAATCACTCTTCCTCATCTTCTATCATTTCTGTCTTATTAGCATCAAGAGGAAATAAAACTAAGTCACACCCATTTAATTTCACCTTAGGACTCTGGGGTGTAGGTGCTATATTAATGGTGTCGGTTTGTTATACGGGACGTTGTAAAAACATGAGTAGTGTAATGGAAGGTGGTCAGAGCACATTGTCTTCTGAGTGAAGCATATTTCAGTAATAATCCCCGGAAGAAATGCTCTACAACTAGACATCACATTTTATTAATTGTACCATTTCCTAAAGGCATAAACCAGCTAATATTTTTTTTCTTTCTTTTTTTCTAAATATTCCTGGCAGGTACTAAGCACAAAACCATGCTAGAAGCCCGGAATGGAAGCGGGACCATCAAAGCCTTTCCTAGGGCAGGTGTGAAAGGCAAAGGACCAGTTAATAAGGGAAACACAGGTCTGCAAAACAAAACGTTTCACTGTGAAATCTGTGATGTGCACGTCAACTCGGAAACACAGCTTAAACAGGTAGACAGCACATATTCTAGAAATAAAAACAACAGATAGGGGACATCCTTATGAGCACATATGTGTCCTTTCTTTGTTCCCTTTCTTTCCTGTTTTCCTCTCCCATCCATCCATCTATCCACCCATCCACCCATCCATCTATCCACTTACCTTCTCTCCACTGCCCTTATTTATGCATATTTTAGTTTCCAAGGAAATACTAAAATGTAAGATTTTCTAAGTCCTTTCAAAAAATGCCTAAAGTGAATTTGTACTATTCTTATATCTGAAGAGTGGGAGGAAAAGGGGTATTAGATCTTTTCTCTACCAGATCTCCCACTCAAAAGTGTTGATTTTTGTTAAAGGTCAAATTGCAATGTTCCATTTTTACTTATTTAGACTATTTACACATTACAACTAATTTTATACTGTTCTATTCTTTTATTTTATGTACTTTATTACATGGTGTTGTACTGTATTTCTAAATCCTGCAGCCACCTGCTAAAGGGATGACTAATCCTGTTGCATTCACTTTTACTGTGAATAGCCTTCCAAAGAGATCAGTTATATGTTGCCAATTGAAGGCCCAGCCCTCATATTGTGTTGTATTTTATGTGCATATGTGCAATATTGTACTCATTTTATGCACCTTAGTTATTTATCTTTAGACTTTAAGGGGTTGACATTTGGCTGTACAAATGTGAGGATAAATATTAGTATGGAAATATATTCATACCTGCCTGGGCATCTTTGTTTATTTGCACATGAAATTCCTTTAGACATTCTTTTCCTTTGTACACTTTTAAAAAGGAGATCTGTGCAGCGATAAAGAGAAAGGCTCAGAAAAAGAAGAGCCTTCTATTTGTTAAAAATATACTAAAATGGGTAGCATAAAAATATATATCCTCAAGCCATCAGAATCCAAGGACAAAAGTGCATGCTCTTTTGTTTTTATCTTTCTGCAACTTGTATGAAATAATTAATATTCTTCCTCAGGTTAAAACAGTATTTACGAGGGAGGGTTTGGGGATGATTTTTTTTAAAAGATGTCATTTTTAATTGCTTTTAATAGCACATTAGCAGTAGAAGGCACAAAGACAGAGCTGCTGGGAAGCCCCCGAAACCTAAATACAGTCCTTACAACAAACTACAGAAGGCAGCACATCCACTGGGGGTGAGTGTCATCGTTGATTCCCAAACCATAATGATCTTGAATGTCCCACAGTCCACTGACCTTTTATTTTTTTTATTTTTTTGTCAATTACTAAATGAAATCAATGGAAAGTACCTAAGTCATGACAAACAATTGATCGGAAAGTCCAACCCCTACTCCACCAATAGAATTTTAGTTTCATGAGTTTTTTGGGTGGTTTACCACTTTTAGCCACAGTCCAATACCTTTATCCTTTGGAGTTGGCCTCTGGTTAATGACAGAGCATGGTGAAGAGAGGAAAGCCAAACTCTTGAGTCAGGTAAGTAGTCATGAAATCTGGTCTTGATGTTAGTGGATAATTTTAGGAAAGGTCAGTGAAAAATAAGCTCTCACATGTCCTTTTTAATATCTTCAAGGGACCAAGCATTGGTTTTGTTGATACCCCCAACAGTTTTGGGTTTTGAATAGCACACCCTCAAAGGCATGGCTTATTTTATTTAATTATTCAGCCAAGAATCATGTCGAAGGCCTGGTGAAATTCTTCCTGGGAGATGCGTTCTTCCCATTACCCCAAATATACCTTTTAGATTAGTGAACATATTAGTACTAATGTCCTGACCTGGATTTTTTTTTTTTTTAGGAATTTAGCAGAAACCTGTGAAACCTCCTGATAATCTCAAACTAATATTTATGATCCTGTGGTGTTTTTTATTGTTTGTTTATTTGTTTCCTGATTGTATTGACCATCACTTTCATCAGGGAGACCCAGGGCTCAATGAAAAGTTAAGAACAACTGATCTACAGTATATGCTGAGTTGTGCATTTTGAATTCTGTTTTCTTCAAAATAGATCTTATTAATAATTGGTGCTATTGTGTGCTGCTGGCACATGAAAATATAGTTAAAGGAAAACTGCAATCATCTATTATGAGACTTCAGTAGGAGTTGACCCAATTAATTTAGTAGCATCACCCATTTTTATGCAAATGAAGTCACTCTACTCTTGAACAGAAGCAATTTTAGCTGCATTGAAAGACTGTGAATTCTGCACAGAGCTGATGTTTCAGCACCACTAGTCATAACTTTGAGTGCTATTTCTGACCAGCATAGATGCAGCTTTCAACAATCAAGTGAATGGTTCTTAAATAAACAGGGAAGTCAAATTGTGTTAGTTTTACCATCCAAATCCTCCTCAGGTCTCACTATGTTACTGTTTCCATAAATGGGAACATTCTTTCTGTGAGACCAGCCATCTTACTAATGCTACTAGCCAAGGAATGAACTGGTTTGAGTTGAGAGAATGTTGTTACCATTTGCATAAAGAGGAAGTAGACCATGTCAGATTTGGGGAGAGATAAGTTTCTTCCCTGAAGTGGAATTTGTTATTTTTATTTCTCTTCATCAATACCTTACACCTTGCTGTGCTCCCCAGTTTACACACTTGGATAGTCTAATAGTAGCTGACAGCATTAATAAATCTCTCTTTTAAAGTATCTATTCCATGACAGCTAACATGTGTGTGTAGAGTAAAAATTCCATACTTTTTTTTTTTTTTCTCAACATGAATACTTTCCTCAGGAGGTATATTTATGAAGAAAAATAAAATAAGGTTGCCGAGTACTTTTCTAGAGGACTTTTCAATATCCTAGGTTGGTCGTCTTCAAGGGATGTTCTAGCTCTTCCAAAGGAAAGTTGTTCTACACTTTCCATTATTCTTACTGACCCTTCACAAATGTGATTTTATCTTTGTGGTTGTTTCCTGCTGCATTTTGAAAGCTGCCCATCATTTTGGAATCTAAGTGTGATGCCCAAACTCCTGTCCTACTGCTCTTTTCTTTTTTCTCTCCCTTGCAGGTAAAATTAGTATTTTCAAAAGAACCTTCAAAGCCATTGGCTCCGCGAATTCTACCAAATCCACTGGCAGCTGCAGCCGCCGCTGCTGCAGTGGCCGTGAACTCCCCCTTCAGTCTCCGAACTGCTCCAGCGGCCACACTGTTCCAAACCTCCGCGCTCCCTCCAGCACTCCTGAGGCCAGCTCCTGGACCTATCCGGACCGCCCACACTCCTGTGCTGTTTGCTCCTTACTGAATTCCAAATGGGAGTACTTGTACTGCAATAATTTTTCAAAAAACAAAAAACAAAAAACAAAACAAAAGAGAACTATGCAGTGTTTATTTATAGTTTAAAGTCTATCTGAAGAGCCAGGACTTTTGATAGTGAATTGAAAAGATTATTTAAAAAAAAAAAAATGGAGGGAGGTTTTGGGGGTGGGAAGGGAGGGGTGGTATTTTCTCCAAATTAAAGCATTCCTCTTGAACATTGATTGTTTTAGAAGTGATCTCCAGCATTGACTTGTAGTGGTATCTAGAACTTCTGAAGCCTTTGTGACTGTGCTTTTGGGCACCTATTTCCCTCTGCATTGTCTTTCCTGCTTTATGAAACAACTATACATTGTAAGGGCATTAACTGGTTCCAATGTATATATATAAGAATTTACTCTGTAGATTAAGATAATATGAAAAAAAAAAAGAAAAACAAAAAACAAAACAAAAATGAAAAAACAAAAACAAAAAAACAAAAGCAACACTGTGAATAGTAGTACCCGTGCTGGTCCTCTTGCTATGACAGCAATCACTGGGTATTTATCCCAACAAAAGTAGATACAGTAGATGTCTTGTAAAACAATAGTGCTGTGTCTCAATCTATGCCACTAGGTTTTAAAGAATTGCAAAAGGTAGAATGAACAACTATTTCATGCCAGTAAGCAGTCAAAGAATACGCAAACACCGGAGGGTTTAGTGGAGGTCTTTCTGGTCCACGTTCTTCCCCTCCTATACAGTATATGACTTTAAGTTGAGGACAAGAGAGCAGGGCTGAGCATAGAGGTAGGGGAAGATATCATTAAAGGTAATTTCCTACAAAGTACTGTTTCCCCACCCTGAAGCAGTATTTCTGGAAAAAGGGAAGTCTTTGTAATGAAACTATATCTGAAAATAAGTAAACCCATGCATCATGGGTGTTCAGAAAGAAATTAGTACAATTGTTCTATTTCATGGATGAGGAATGATCATAACCTAATATGAGAATGCAAAGTAAAGTTTTTCATGTTAGTACATATCCAAGAAATAAAAACAGAGAATATTGCATCTCTGCAATATCCCTTTTATATCATACCAGTAAGATTGTCTCTTAGGCAAAGGTTTCTGCTTTGAACATGATGATAGATGTTAGCTATTGTTGTGGGCTTTTTCTTGTGTTTTAGATCTCCTACTGACATGATATAAACAATTAATATATATATTTAAATGTTAGTAAAACAAGAAAAAATGAATCCGAGGTGATTGCAGACCAAGGATATAGTGTTGAAAAAAATTCTGGTAAGATGCACTTGACCATCATTTCTCTAGTGGAGTTATGAAATACTGGCAGCCTTTGATAGTCACCATAAGGCTGAAAGGAGTTGATGTTTTACCTTTAAAACAAGATTTATCAGGGGTATATATAAATACATGTATATTGTATATATGTTAGAAAGATTAAGAGAATAACTTATAAAAAGAAAATCTATATAAAATAATTATATAATCATCCCATGTTACATGTTATCATTAAGTTGGTAACAAATGGCATAAAAAATAGCTGTGCCTTTAATTTGTGATAAAGGCTACTTGCTTTTTCCCATAGAAAGCTATCCTATACCTGTCACTATGATGGGATTCAATGCAGCCAATCTGTTGCATTAATAAGAACAAGGACACTCAAACTTAGAACAATGATAAAACATGTACAAATCAACCCTACATGATTTAAGTTTAGAGAAAAACAAATATTTTTGAAAAGGTTTTGTAAAGATTATTTAAATCTATAGGGAAGGGCTTGGTATGGCCTTCCTGAAACTGCTCTTATCTAAATTGTAGTAACCTTTGAGAGGTATAAAGATTCAAGATGAAACCATTTGAGAGATAGGTATTTAGCATTTGTCATTTTATATTTAAGAAACACCCATAGCGTGCTTGGTGCTCAACATTGAACATGGTCTTTGGAGTTCATCTCCACCATCTAGCTATAGACATTTGTCATATAAACATATCTGTAAAGCAATTGGCTTTATATATCTTTTGTTAAACAACAAATTAAGGAGGAAGAAATGAACGAATGAAAAAACAAATCATGGAAAAGGGAAGAGGGTAGGCAGATAGAAAAAAAACGTATTTCATTAGTCTTTGGAAAAAAGAATTTTAAACCATACATCTCTGGTTAAACATGTTGGTTAGTATTAAAATTTGTTTTTTGAGAGTATCTGGTGATTTTACACTTACCAATACCTCTACTCTCTGGTCTTAGTAAGTGTTTCCTTTTTTCACACACAGACTGTGCTGGTTTAACCAGATGGAAAGATGCTCATGAGTGTGTTGTTTGGGGCTCTGTCTGTATCCTGTGTGACCAGCTTCTAACGGATTTGAACTTTAGTTGCTTTTTTCTGCTTTGTCAATATGTTGATCTTTCACTATAAATTAACCTGAATCCTTATCCAACAACCTTTACACCTGATAAAACCTCTTTCTGTTGGAGAACTTAATGTTAATTGATGCAATCTCACTACTATGTGCTTTGCTGTTCTTCCCCATTTTCACCAAAGTGAATTAGCCAGTCCACTAGAAGTCAGGGCCTGTGGGATGCAAAGAGTCCTGGATCACAAGGTGTTACTAACTTTAATGATTTGCTGGGAACAAACAAATCAGCCATATTTTCTCCATCAGCCATATGAGAAAACTCAGAAATACCTAAATCCCTTCTGCCTCACTTCGCTATGGAACCATTTTTGTTTAAATGGTCTCTTAAATTGGAGTTGTAATCATCAGTTGTCTTTTACTCACTACCTAATAAAGGATGAAGCCTAACTCTAGAACTTACAGTGGGTTTTCTGTGAATTGCTTCCCTTCACTCCACATATTTATCAACACCAGATCAACATCTATTACAGTTTAGACTGCTATAAAACTATATCCTTTCCCTTAGGAAACTTTTTTCATGAATAAAGATCAATAATTCAGATTGGTCACCATTGGTGCTCTGAAAATCCCCAAGGGTGGTCTGACTTTATGGTTATGTATCCCTTCCCATGCATCACACCCATGGCAAGGAAGTCATAGAGAAAGCATCTCTGATTTCATTTGAAACAAATATAAATGCATTGCAAGAGCCAAATGTCTCTGGAAAAAGCATTGCTGCACCTCATCCAGATCGTCCAGACAAATGGGAAACAGTCTTGGGAAGGTACTGTATTTCTCTTTTGAGAAAAGATTACATATGACAAATTGCTCCTCTCACTGGTCCCAATCTTTGAAGAGTGGTGTTCTATTCACATAAGCAAACACAATTGGCTTTTGGCATTTTATATCATCACTGCCTCATCCATAATGATTGCAATCTTTAGGTACTATTAGGCTTCCCTTCATCTAGTACAATAATTCACTGCCATTATCATCAGAGCTATAATTTGGGTTTTTTTGAAGGTGCTACATATTTTACTGCCAAAGAACTATTTAACCAAGAGAGTGTTTATACTCACAAATTAAAAGAGCAGGAAATCATAAAACAATTCAAAGAAATAAGTTTTTAAAAATAGGATTATTCAAATTTATTGTGGATGTGCCTATGTAAGTTTCTAAGGCATAGGACCAATGCATAGCAGACATGGCATTAAATTTCACTTAAAATTAAATTTTAAATTAATACTCTACCCCCATACCCATGTAATGTTCAACTTTCTTGAAATCAGATCATAAAGCTAAATGATTCAAGTGGTCTAGATGTCTCCTTCCTTCAAATATTAATTAATGTAGAGAACTACCTTTCTGTACATTAGCATGGATGACTATATTAATAACTATTTGTATACAGGAAAGCAACATAAAGTGGTGGGGAAAACAATGAACTGAAGGAAAACAAAGTCTATTGTAGACTTTGTCTCAGACCGGACCAGCAGGATAATAATTAAATGGTCAACTAATACTTTGTCCTCAATTTCTTCCTCGGTAATATGGCTGAGCTGGTTTACCATTTCTGCATTAAAAGACCACTTCTCCCATCCTGTCAAAAATAAAATTGCTTTCTTATAGTGAACCATATAGCTACTCAAATATTTGTATGTATCCAGAAATGTGTTCTATATTCCTCTCTATCCTGAATATACCACGCTGCAGGTCACTCATCTAATCAATCAGAATGTAGACTTCAACAATCATCAAAGGAGTTGCTAATTCACACAGGACTTTCAATAAAGTCATAAAGGATGGACTGCATCTCTTTTCTCAATCTAGGATATATTTTGAACAGAATAAACTGCAATAAAAGCAATAGAAAGTTGGCAGTGTGAATGTGGAGGGAGCAATAGCTATTTAAATTCCTCATCCTTATTCTTTTTTTGTGCCTTCTCCCTTCAGCAGAAAGGGTCTCCATCACTAATCTGGGTTTACATGTGTTTTAGCTAATGGACACCTTATTAAGACTGCTTCCTCCACAGTCAAAGGATATTCGTGATGCTCTCATTGTTACAGCAAAAAAAATAAATAAATAAAATAAAATATTTGAACTGTATCCTGACAGCGAATATTTTACATATTTTTATTGGTTTTCACTAAAACAGATAGATTTATTTCTAGAGCATCTCTTCTGGTCTTTCTATGCCATGCTTTAATAATGACAGAAGCTACTACCAGAAAGTGAAAGGGATCATTTATCTGGCAAGTCTTCCTTGTCTACTTATGAGTTCTGAGAGTGGTATCAGGGCTTCCAATGAAAGATGGCTATGTTGATATATCATCCTGAGGTGGCCTACAAAGTTGTTACTCTCTGGAATGGTTTATAGCTTACCAGAATTATGAATGGTGATGGAAGGCCAGCTCTGCACTGTATAAACCTCCTGTGTACTGCTCTTTTTAGTAGTCCACGCAGGTTACAAAACATCAGAGTTTGAAGAATTCCCTGGCTTGCACAGGTGTGAAAGGACTAAGAACTATTCAATATGATCATCTTTTTCCTGTTTTCAATGACAGAAAGCCATCCTTCATAAATGGTCAGGTTGATTTTACAAATGGCCAAAATGCATTTCAGGTCAAACCTGATGAATAATATGTACGATCTAAGTGGAGTATCTTAGAGTTCGGTCAAGTTTACTAAGACTATAGAGAATGGGGTCATGTTCTTTTGATGACTGAGAAGTCAACTCTTCCAAAGAGTAGGGCTAAAATAGTTTGTAAACAAAAGAGTCTAACTAAAAATAAGTACTTAAACAGTGACCAAATCTAAGGTTAATATATATATATATAATATATATATATATGAAGTGATAGAGAATACATCCTTTTTCAAAGCCATCGCAATATATTTTTCCCCAGTGATCAAGTTGATTTTATTTTAAGAGAGACTATAATTTCACATTTGGGAATCAATAAATTTAGGGCATTAGAGAGGTTGACATAGAGGTGTTATGCTCTCTACTAACATTATTATGCTAGCAGTTTGAGTTGAATAATGTAACATTTCATACAAGCTACTGACTTTCCATATAGAAGTAGAACCTTTATCAAATCTTCTTTAAATCCGGGTGTATAAGGCATGGTAAAACAGGACTAAAGAATATTATCAAGGAGAGAATCCTTTATTGAGGGCCTACATTACATTTTTCTTCAGGAAACAAAATTTGTAAAGGCATTTGGCTATTTGATTATCTAAATCTAGCAAGATATAAATCCATTGTGAAATGTTGTTATGGCATCTTTAAGCCATGGTAATAGAGTCCAGAATTTTTTTTATTAACTGAAAATAACAATGTGGGTTTTATTGGATACTTGTCAACTCAATTTAAAATATTGAATAATCTCAACATAGGACACAAGGATGAGGCAAGGCTAATATTGGATAAAGACCCTCTACTAAATGCTTTGTGTCTATTATGACTGTGAGTTGATATTATTAGATACACAAAAGAAATAAATGTCTTGAGATTCTGAAAAGTTTAACTTTCATGAAATAGTCAAGAATTTCCTGGGATAACATCTGGTTTTTAAAGTGATTATGGAAAAAAATGTGTGGAAGTGTTAGATATTGAGGAAATCTTTATGTGGAAGGATCTAGGCATAAGATGGATCATCACAGAACAATGGGCATGTTTTCTGGCTTCAACACAAATTTTCTGTGAGGAAACTGGGCCAGTTTACTTGGTATTTTGATTACCCCTCTTCTGGAAAAAAAAAAAAAAAAAAAGGAGCAACAAAGTAAGTACAAAACAAAACAACCCACACAACAACAAAACAAACAAAAAGCACCTGAATTTAGTAAACATAAGTCATTTGCCTCTCAAAACTGGTCCCAAAAACTAAGCTTACTTCCTAGAAATCTCAATAAAGTTGTTTTAAAATACATCTTATACTTACGATGTCCATATTCCTACATATTTTAAGTGAAATTGATCTGATGCCAAACCAATGTCATTTACAGCTATGTTAGATCCTCAATTTTTGTCCCGAAAAAAAACTTGATAGATTTTATTTGAGACATCTAGTCTTAAATACACATGGAATTCTATGCTAAGAACATTGTTTTTCCTGGGAAATTTATTGGTCTTAGTTTTTTTTTCCTTTTATCAGTGAAATCTTATGTCAGTTCACCTAAGGTTTCCTTACTTACTTGTAGTCCATTATTCCTGCTAGTAATATTTCTTTTACTGGAATTTTATGATGACTTTGAAATTGCCTCCTAAAAATGGTCAAAGAAAAAATTTACTTAGCTAATATATGATGAGATATTCAACTCTCTTGGAAACTGGAGGTTTGGTGATTTTTAAGTAGTTATTCTTAATAAGAGAATTTTAAACAGATTCTGTCAAATTGAGTGATGACTCTGCCTATTTACTGACAGCCAATTTGAGCCTTAGTCTCAAGTTCTAAAAATAGCAAATACACATGCATTTAGTGACCACAAATTGAAGGCAGTATTTGTTTTTGACAACCAGACTTCTGATTGGAAACCTTGGTATTAACATTCAAAAAAATTGAATAAAATTTTGAAATTTTAAAAATAGGTTATGGCTTGCCCTACATTTTTGTAACCCTGCAAAAAAACTATTCAAGGGAAAAAGCTAGGTGATTTTTTTTACACCTTACAGTCTCATAGTTTAGAAAATATAGGCAGGGCTTTGTCCAATATCAACCACTTGGCAAAAGGTTTGATAAAGTTTTACCCAATGACAGTAATACCTCATATTTGAAAGAGCATTGCCACAAGCACTAATGAGGTACAGTAAACATAGTTTTCTTGATTTTACAAAAAAGAAAAAGAAAAAGAAAGAAATCAGGGATCCAAGAAATTGCCTTGCCTATAATCACACAGACATTGCTAAAATGATGCTGTGGTTGTATACAACAAGCACATTCTTCATCTGCACATTTAGGATCTTAACTTGAGCAGCAGAAGCCAAAATGCTTAGGATGCAAATTTGTGCCACCTTATAGCCCATATGTTCGGTAAATCACTTTGTTCTTTTTATCTTGCCAAAGCATGCTGAATAACCGTTAAGAGATTCTAGATGTCCCCAGGGGGATTTGGACCGTTGAGATAATTTTTTTTGTGTTTTACATTTTGATACTTGAATTATGATTACTGTGTTATTGTTATTTATTTTAATTGAAGACTCAAATAACTGCCTCTTGTGTGACAGTGAAGTCTTAAATTTAAAATAATGCTAATCAGGACAATTCACAGAGTTTGTATCATGCCATTCTTCTGTTTTAAGTCATGTAATAAAATCTCCCCATATGCTAAAAATTTCCCCAACGTGAAATGAACCTGCTATCAATTTTATTGACTTAGAAACGTAAATGTAGAACATTTTACCCAGTCTCTGGTCTTGTACGAAGTCAAACTTTCAGCTGTGAACAAATTAACCTTTATTTTTATCAGAAATTCTATATGAACTTTTCAGTTTCAATAAAGGAAAGACACTAGAAATATTTTTCTGTGACGAAAGCTCCCTGGTTCCTTCAACAGCCCTAGAAATGTCCTCAGCCATTATCTCTCCCCTCCTTGACAATATCAAAATTGTTCAGGTACAAAACATTTCAGACAGTTTCAGGAAATCGGGACATTTAAGTCTTTAGTCTTCACTTACTTCATGAAATAAAGATGGTTGCTTATTTTCCTCTCATTCACAAATAATCCATAGGCAATGTATCCAATTTAGGAGACATCTTTCTTAGTTTAAGATTTAAGGTTCTTTGGAAGAGGAATATTAGAATAAAGTCAATGTGTATTCTGTATGTTTTTCTCTATTTGTTTGTAACATCTTACCATTCAGAGAAATGCAAAAACAAGGAACAGAAAAACCCAAAGAACAAAAAACTGCAAAACATGATCGTTTCAAGCATCAACTAAAACTTTCAGCAACTCACAGAACATGTGTCTCATGATTGCTTCTCAAAAGACATGTTGTTTGGAGGGAGGTGGATAAAATATTTTGTTTTTGTCCATCTCTGAACGTTGCCCCGTTGGCTCCTTTCTCCCTTGTTAGAAAGATAAGAATTATTATATTTAAACTGACCACTTAGTATATTTTAGCTAAGTATAAGACAGAACAACCATTTGTGTGTGTGTGTGTGTGTGTGTGTGTGTGTGTGTGTGTGTGTGATGTTGAAACCTGTGGTTGGCCTTGATGAAATAAAAGTTCGGTGCAGTCAAGCAAAAGGGTGCATGTCTCCATAGGGCTGAAAAAAGGTTTTGCCTGAACAGTGTTTTTTAAATAAATTTTAATTAGTTCCCAAACATCTCCCCAAAAACTTTTTTCTTCTAATTGGAAATTCTGATTTATCTTAACAAATCAGAAAAATCTAAGAGCTGTAGTACTGTATCCCCACTATACTATTAGTTGCAATTGAACCGTGGCTGCCCCCTTTGGACAAAGCAGAGTTTTGCAATTTATTATGATGTACACTGGGAACCAATAGTAATTGTTTCCCGCCAGGCCACTGTAATCATTTGGTTTGCAAACTCCAGCATGGCTTACTGATTCTCAATCACCAACTACTCTTTTGCCAGGTAGTTTTCAGGTTTCTCTTCAACCTGTTACCTGGTCCCTCAATTTGTCATTTCTGAGTTCATCTTGCGATGCTTTTGATTTTCATTTTAGAGAGGTAGTTTCATAAGGATGAAGGTTTTGCAAGCATCCATTTCAATAAAGGCTTCCTTCACTAGAATATGATGATGGGAGCATGTGGGATTTTCTAGAGTTGACACCCAAGAAAGATCTGAATCAGGCAGTGAGTGGGTGACTGCAGTCAAGAAAAGGATTTGCTTCACATTTCTGTAAAGGAAGGTTTGGCTTCAACTAATAGCAGAAGTCGGATTTTAGGAAGAAACACCAAGCATATTTCACATGAAAACAAGTCCTTATCTCTTCTGTTCTTTCTCCAAGCAAAGTATGAAGAAAAATTCAGAAATAACGTTCCTGAACATATCTTTGCCGAATACAAGTTGGTTCTTTTTTGGGGGGATGGTGGTGATCATAGACAACTTTCTTGATATGAACTGCCGGATAGTTTGAAAAAAAAAAAAAAACAAAACTCATGCCAAAGTATTTTTATTAACTTTTAAAATAACCCCCATTCTTTCCTGCATTTAGGGTCAACATTCAAAACGTGGAAGCAGCCATGGCATACAAAAGATCTATCTTTAAATTCTTTCTGACCCATTGACATGAATATTAACATTTATGATTTTTAAGTTGTTAATTATCTAACAGCAAATGTCTCTTCATGTTGTTTTGCTTAGAAATAAAATCAACAACAATAATTACAACAAACCTGGCTGATCATAAGTTTCTGTTGGATATTCCAAGCAAGGAGCCTAAGCCAAAACTAGATTTGGAATCTTGACTAACATACAACTTCACATTTTTCAGAGTGTGTAATCCAGGCATTGTGAATAATTTCTGGCCAAGTCCTAGGAAATTGCTCACTGTCTTTCTAAACATAGACAGGGAATTGTTATGCTGAAGCTAAAACCAAATGTCAGCTAAGGTCTAATGCTGGGGAAAACAATTAGAACCTTACTGAATTACCTCCTGTTAAAGAGTTCACCTTCAAAAGCTAATTATCAGTTTATCATGTTTTATTCATTAATCAGAATTATTTTCAAGAGTGTCAGAGCATTTCAGGTGGGCTAGGTTGGGTTATAATAGGAAGAACTACATAAACAGACCTTCTGCAAGTTTGCGATTTATTTAGATGCAACGCTTAATGGGAGCAAAATTCTTACAGTGTAGGAGAAAATGTAGCTTATTTTGGCCACTGTTTCCTTTTCTCTGGATTTCTTCTAGGTGAGAAGTGGGACAGGAAGGGGGGCACAATTGCTAGCAACAGCTGGTACAGAAATGGTTCCATCAGATTTGTGATGAAAAGCCCAGTTTATGGCAACTCACTGCCATTGTATACTTAGTTATATGAGTTTCCTAGGGCTACTGAAATAAATTACCATACACTTTGATGGCTTAAAACAACAGAAATTCATTCTCTCATAGTTCTAAGGGCTAGAAATCCAAAATCAAGGTGTGAGCAGGATTGGTTTCCTCGTAGGGGCTGAGAGAATCACACTATTTTGTGCCATCTCCTAATTTCCTGTGGTGACCAGCAGTCCTCAATCGATGAATGTATATCCCCATCTCTGCCTTCATTTTCATATCGGGGTTCTCTCTGTGTGTCTTCACATAACCCTCCTTACAAGATTGTGTCTCTTTTCTTTTTATTATTAGGAGACCAGTCAAGTTGGACTTAGGATGCACCTTCCTCCTGTATGGCCTCATCTTAATTAATTACATCCGCAAAGATCCTATTTCCAAATAAGGTCACATTCTCAGGTTCCAGAGGTAGGACTTAAACATATGTTTTTGAGGAGAGAGATCAATCAGTCCTCTTTAAGCTTACCTTACATTTCCCAGAAAGCTAGTAGCCACAATTTGTACCTTTCCCTTTAAGGGGTCATGTATAATCTTAGGGTTTGCCTAGCTCTTGAGCCAAACAAGTACCACCAAGGCCTCCACTTTTGTCATCAAAGTTTGAAGTGGTACAGAAGCAGAACAGGACCCTGAAAACTTTCTTTGCCACCATCTTTTCTATTTCTGGAATACTGTACCTCTCGCTATCCATAATCCATCCTACTGTCTTTAGTTTGGGTCTTCTAGAATCAGAGCCTCAAACGGGATTCTCACGAAAGGTTTTTTTTTTTTTTTTTTTTTTTTTTTTTTTTACTAAGGGTTGCTCTCAGGAGCAGAGGAATAAGGGAAGCAGGGAAGGGCCTGAAGGGAAAGCTCAGGACGGGCTTTAATCTGGTCTCCGCAAAGTTGTGAATATTTTCAACGATTCTTTAAGATAGTATTTGATCATTAATATAATTCAAGGATAAGGTATTAAAAGAGGCAAGTTGGTCACAAAAAATGCTGAACTGAGTACAAAAGAGTTCTTAGGACCACTGACAAGTCATTAGCCATCTTTGAGTGTGCGATTAGAAATCCCAGTTTGCTTGAACATCTGCAATTTATACTAGCTGCACTGGTGTGATCACTATTAGTGTTTCATTGCAAGCTCCAAAATGTCCTGGTTTGGTCAATAATTATATGGACAGTTTGTTTTTGACCCTGCTTTTCTCAATTTATAAAATCAGTGGGTTCAAATAGGTGATATAAGTACCCTTCCAATAATAAAAATTCCTGCATAGTACCTTGTGTTTAATAAAATGCATTGCTTTTTGATAAGTGGAGGTAACTAAAATATACTCAGCACCAGGTTCTATGGTAAATCCCATGCTTCTAATTTTTAAATTTTATCTTTACAATGATCACAAGCAAAAATATTACTATCCCCATATTATAAATGCAAAATAAGTAAGATCAGAGAAGTCAAGCACCTGCCCCAAGATAAACAGTAAGTAAACTAGAGACAATATTTGAATCAAGAATTCCAATGCCTAACTTTTTTTCTACTTAACACTGCAAAATGTTTCATTAGTGTCCTTTGTAGAGAAAATAACAAAACTTCATAGAATCTAAAGAATAGATAACCAGAAATCACTTGTACTACAGGCTGAAGGTCACAGCTTTTAATTAAATTTGTTGAGGAATAATAATGTTGACTATGATCACAATGATAATGATGATGATGGTGTTGATGACTCTGAGCTCATTTCAGATTCAGAGCACTTCACTGTTCACTCTTCGCTGTCTTTCCTTTTTCAGTAAAGTGATCTAAGATGTTCAGACCAAAGTGCAAAATCTGTGACCAGTCATCAACCCTTTCACTGCTCTTGGCAACACCTGCTATATTCAAATCTCAAGTTCCTTTTATTTAGTCTTCAGTGTGTTGTAGTCACTTTAATACAGCAATAAGATTGATGTTAGAAGGATCGTCAATTACACAGCAACAGAAGAGGCCCTTCTAAACCTAATGAATTCCTTAGCAGCAGTCAGAAATTATGGAAAGCCAGGAATTCTCCATAAGGCATTTAACCCATCTCCACTGTCTATAAGCAAAGGTCCAACCACTACATGTGAAATGTGTGACAGGAAATAGGCATTTTAAATACAGTAGAAGAAATCACAAGGGCAAAACTGCCTTCTTGATGACACCCTGAAAGCTCCGAGGACTAAAATATCTTTATCACTTAATGAAGGATCATTTTATAATCTACAGTGTGTCTGAGACTAATCGCCTTCCAAATTTTTGTATAAGAGTGCCTGCATATCTTAGGATCTAGGGTAATGACACAAAGGGTCAAGAGATAATTTTCTATAATTTTTAACAGTTTTTGAAGCATTTAAAACAAACGGTATCAGCTATTAAACAACTAAAGATGTCCTCAAACAGTGTTTGCTCAAGTGTAGTACATAGACCACCTCTATCAGAATCACAGGAAAGCTAGCTCATTATGCAAATTCTTGAGCTTTAGTTAAGAGAGAATTGGGACCTTTGAAGCTCTATGTGTTTCCAACTTTCATGGTGATTCTTTTGTACACTAAACTGCTGTCTAAAAGAGGTACTTTATACGCATAATTATATATTTATATTTATATAAAGCCCTCCCTTATGATCCTTGGTATAATAAATGACATCGGAATAGTGTCACCACAGTAACTAGGCCTTTTCCCAATAGGAATTTTTCTATTTTGGTATTAATCTTCGATAGATACCTGTTTATGTGATTACATAGCTGAGGCACCTTCTAGAGAGTTTATATGCCCCAAGTATCACTGATACCACTTCAGGGATAAGCCAAACACAACGTATGTCAAGTTCCAAATTCAAATGGCACTCTGGGCGCCTACACTGAGTGCTCCTGCCTACCACCCACCATGCCTAAAAGTCTTGCAATTCTGGGTGTCAGTAGACAGCTAACAATAAAAGGACTCTCTTCACTTGGTGGGAACCTGAACCTCTCTTCCAACTTAGACTAGCATAACATGTTTCTGCAAGTCATTCTTCCTTTCCATTATATTTAGCTTAATAAGGTTGGGTATATTCTGTTCTATAGATACTGAATAGCTCCTGTTTAGCCACTTGTTTCATAATGAGGTAACTTCATGTCATTGCTACCTTAATCAATTTGCCCAACTCGTGCTGTTTACAAACTGTAGGAGCTTGGGCCAGTTATTTAATTACTCTGTGCTTATGTCCATAAATGAACCTAATATAAGTGAAGTGCTTAAACAGCACTTGGCACATAATAACCACAATATATATATATTACTATTATTGTTACTATTATTATTCTGCATGCCTTGTATACCCAAGCAAGAGTTCCTAAAGTATTTTCTGAGAACAACAGATATTTTGTACTCATGATCATGTGTATCTGTGTGTGTGATAAATTATCTCTTGATTTGAACATTAGTGTTACAGAGGAAATGTCTATGCATGCATTTGCATGCCCTAAGAGGTCTTCAAGAATTTTTATTTAAAAACAAAAATAGGTTTTAAAGTACACAGAGGTTCTTAGGCTTAGAAATAATAATAGTTACCATTTGTTGAGTACTTATAATTGACCAGACCCTTGATTTACATAATCTTATTTAAGTTTTGTAAAAATTCTTTGGGATAAACACCACTAGGCTCAATTTGTGCAAGAGGTAGTCTTTGATCTAAGAAATTAAGCAATAAGAACAAGTCCAAACAGCATGTAGGTACTGTCATAGGTATTTAAACCCAAGCATTTTTATTTTTAATACAATTGATCTTTTCACTCAAATTGATCATCTAAATCAATGAATGATTAGTAAGTCTTCAAGGTAGTGATGCCAGATTTCTACTAAGTCTTATCATTTAATTCATCCATCCAGTCATCCAACCATCCAACAAATGTTTCTTGAAACAATTTGCTAAACAATTTGGATTAAAAACAACAACAACAAAAACCTAAACATAGCATCTGTCTTAAGAAGTTCACACTATAGGGCAGCCCTGCATTGAGCCTGCTTCTCCCTCTGCCTGTGTCTCTGCCTCTCTCTCCCTCCGTCTCTCTCTCTCTCTCTCTCTCTCTCTCTCTCTCTGTGTGTTCTCATGAATAAATAAAAATAAAATCTAAAAAAAAAAAAAAAAAAGAAGTTCACACTATAGAAAGTAAATGAATGTGCTGACAAATAAATGTAAATTATGCCAGTGGGACACATAAAATGTTATGCAAACCAAAAGAGAGGGTACCTAAGAAGGCTTATAGATGAGAGAGAATTTCAGAATGGTGAAAGATGAGCCAATCTCTAGAGCCATGGAGGAAGGGATGTCATGATTTTTTAAATGATGAAGTTCTTGTTTATGAAGCCTGGGCTGGTCCCACAGGTAGAGACATTTGTATAGGAGGGGTCTTTGGCCTACATAGACCACTCACCATAAACCATACAGGACAGAAGTGGAGTAGGATGAGTGGGGTTGGATATTACATGCCAATAATAGAGATATTTGGCATTTCAAGAGCAATTGCTTGGAACTTAGCAAGACTTCTTTGGTTCAGTTGCATAATTCCTCAAATAATTATGTATATAAAAATTATATAATGTTCTATCTTGTAGTGTATTTTTTTCCGTTATTCCACTCCACTTTACCCTTTACCCTTCCCCCTAAACTTCGAGATTCTTCAGAGGAGCACTGTAGGCATGAGCTGACTGGAAATGAAATCAGAATGTCTCCTTTGCCAAGTCAGTGTTCTAGCAGTAGATACAGAAATGATATCTGATAGAGATTCATCCTTTTAAATAAAACTCTCATCCTTGACATTGTTTCTCCACTAACTCTGGAGAATTTTGAAAAACAATGTTTTACCATCCCCTGAAAAACCAAAGTATTTTCCACTTGTGATAATAATTTACCGAGGGGGAAGAAAGTTTGTGTGGTTTTTAGATTGAGCACAGGAAGAACAGAACATCAAGTGCTATTCAGACTGAGAGACAAGAACCTGAAATCTCTCCTCAGTGAATAAAGTTATTTGGAGAATCATTTATTTATTAAAAATGTGCATGTTGCTATGATACAAATTTGCAACAGGCATATAACTGCTCTAAAGTTGCTGATTCCTGAAAGGCAGTCCCCGTGCATTGTGGGTGTATGATAATGTGAGCTGCCAAGCCAGAACCCCCATCCCCACTGGAGCAGAGTAAATTTGGACATGCATGCCCCTCTCTTGTTGGCAAAAAAGGACACAGAACTGCCTCCTCTCAAAGAATAAGCTGAGAAACTCCCAGATACAATGGATTGCCCCTATCATTATCTTCCATTGTAAGAAAAGCATTGATCCTTAAATAGATCTTATTTGTTAAATTTAAGACATGCTTTTGGTCAAACACATTATGAAAGTTGCTTTCTCGTTTTGGGTTGTGTTTATTTATTTTGAGCATTTTCCCTAGGATATCTTTAACAAATTACTTGTGTTGTGAGTTTAGTGAAGCAGGATTATTGAGGTGGGGTGGATGAGAAGAGAGGTGGAGCATTAGATGGGAGGAAGGAAAAAGAATATTCTTGTGGTTTGGTGATGTGCATAAACTATTAATAACAGAAACTAAGATCAAGGGGTTAAATTTCATTCATACAGTTTGGCTTCAAATAGAAACATGCTTGCTAACCAACAGTGTTGCCCAACAATAGCCAGAGTATCAGCTGCTGACATAACAGGCTTCAGAAACTAATGCCTAGGACAGGATCCTGGCTCGGCCACCATTCCTCTGTATCTTTAAGAAAATTATATAACCCCTCCAGGCTTCATCTTCCTTAATTGTAAAAAAAAGATAACCATAGTGCATAACTCAGAATTACTAAGAAGATCCAGTGCAATAATGCAGATGAGTTGCTCAGCACATCGCCTTGCATGCAGCAATTAAAAACAACCTAACAATATAAATTTTACTGAGTTTACTGAATGCTTCTTAGTTGCAGTCACATTCCCGAGAGTTACATGTATATCACCTCATCTAATTTTCACTACAACCCTATATTAATGGGAATATTATTTCCCACTTTATAAATGAGAAAACTGAGATGTTAGGAAGTTAGGCCCAAGATCTCACAATGGCAGAGTAAGAATTCAAACCCTGGCAGTCTGACTTTGGAACCCACAGTTAGAATCACTGACCATGTTAAGAATGTGTCTGGTACATTGCAAGTGTTACATAAATAGTAGCTATTCTTCCTCTTAGTATTAATAATGGAATAGATGCCTTGGAAGGCAGGGACTTGGAACTATTCAGAGTTTGGTTAATTACCCTCCAAGAATTCTGAATGAATGATGACTACATTTTGTAAAAAATGATCTATTTTCCTTGAATGATCCTTTGAATTCTGTGTTGGCTTAAACAAGCCGATACACATTAAAATACTCTTCCACTTTCTAGTTATCTGTAAAATCAAGACAGTAGTATCAGTATTGTAAAGATTAAATGAAAATAATGTATATACAGTTTAGTCCATAGTTGACATATAGTAACTATTTCACAGATGACAGCAATAATTTCTAATATTATTATATTTATATTTACTTAGGTTTATAGTTCTCTGATCTGTTTTATTCTCTAGTCTCACCTTCTTTTTATGTTGGACTACTTAATAATATCTTATAGGAGATGCATTTTTCAGATGGCTCTGTTATTCTTTCAAGGGAAAAGACAGAATTGGAAACCCCAGATTAAGAGAAGATGGAAAAAAACTAGAAGGAACCACTGGAAGTGAAAGAAGCAGAGCTAAAAACAAAGAAGGGAGGAGAGGTAGGAGACCTGTATTACTGGCTTCTCGTCGTTTTGGCCTAAATCTCATCCTACTGCTGAGCACAGTTAATTCTAAGGATGAAGTAAAGCAGTGGCTATCCACTGGCCCATGCAAAATGCCCATATATATTCAGCAATAATGAGAAGAGGAAATGCCCTTCCACCACGAATCAAGCAGAGTCACTGTACCTAGTTACACCTTCAGAAGTATGGCCCACCCCAGTTATCCCTGGCTCCACTGTGAAAGAACCATGCTGAGTTTTGTATTGGCCAATATGACAGAGTTATGATACTTACTCAGAGTGCAGAGAGAATATTCTAATAGAGATTAATGACCCTGATTGAAATAAATCAAGGTGAATACCCCCAAATGCAAAATATTTAGGTAAGTATATTATGTTCAAATTATACATTTAACTCTTTAAGATTGACCCCAAAGTCATATTTTTAATAAAAACATTTACCTGATCCAGACAAATTTAACACCCTTTCTTATGGGTGGGGGGGGGGACTATTAATAGGTCTATTTTAACTCTGAAGGGTTTTTATCCCTTTATAGGTTTCAGGCCATTCATAGATAGGGAGGGGGAAGGGCATTGTAGGGCAAACGGAGTATCACAAAAAGAATGAAATAGATGTAGAAAATTCCATGTGCTTCTCACACTATAGTTAGGCTGTCACTAATGTGGCTATTAACTTTTCATGTTCAGATTTATTATGCTGTCATTACGGCACTTTTCTTTG
Source organism: Canis lupus dingo (assembly GCF_003254725.2). Taxonomy (NCBI): domain Eukaryota; kingdom Metazoa; phylum Chordata; class Mammalia; order Carnivora; family Canidae; genus Canis; species Canis lupus. Next base: position 22,061,516 of record NC_064265.1, read on the forward strand.
CTGATGTATCAAGCCACTATTACATAGTTGTTGGCATCTCATCTATTTAAGGGAAACAAGTGATTACCCGTTGCCAAGGAGACTAATAAGGAGTGTGCAAGCAAAGGACTGCAGAGTTCTTGTTGGAAGATAACAAGTCACTGGTATTTTATTTTCGATTAAATCATAAACTACCTCATTGTTTGAAGAGAAATCACCTTCTCCCTCCCATTTAAAAAATAAAAACAAACTAGAGTACTTTTTCAGAGGATAAGCCTACAGACTTTTTAAAAAGCAAAATAAATGCACATAAAATATTTTGTATAATAATTTATAATAATCTTCCCTAGAAAGGAAAATTACTTTTCTAGGATTTTTGAGACTTTTCACCTCCACCAGAGAACTATGGAACTGAAATATACCAAAGTGTTTCTGAAAATGAGAAGACACAAGGTTACAGATATATTGCATATTTCTGCAGTTTTCATGACATGTGTCAAGCAAGTAATGTAGGCTTTAGAGTTAGATCTGATTGTCATTTCTCATGTTGGTTGTCAACTTTGCCCAAATTACTTGCCTTCTAATATTCATTTTCTTGCTTATAAAATAGAGAAAATGATTCATATCACAAGCAATGTTGTGATAATTAAATGAAGTAACTTTTATAAATTACCTAAAATATGTTATTTCCATGAATATGGAACTTCAGGTCATCATTCACTAAATTCAGGCATTCATTGAATACCTGCGTTAACTTAGGAATAAAAATATGAATAAGACACGGCACTGTCTCCAAACTCAGAGTTGTTACAGCAGTCTAATAAGTGATTCAGATATATAAAAATATAATTTCAATACAATGTTTTTAGTGTTATTGCAGACTGTATTTACTACCATAATGCTAACTGCTATGACTGATAAATCCCTAAATCTCAGCAGTCTAACACTTTGCATTAATGATCTCAACATATGTGTTTCAAATGGTTAGGTTGATGGGCTTCCCAGGTTCACTCAGTACTCAGGATCCTTTCATTTCATCATCTTCTGAAAACATTTGTTTAACTTTCAGTATGATGGACAGAGAGATAGAGGATTGACAGAGAGGTTCTCCAAGGCCAGAATTAGAAGAGTCACAGGTCACCTCTGCTTGAACTCCATTGGCTAGAAATCCATTATATAGCCACACTTAACTGCAAAGGACACGGGAATGCTACTGAGTTATGAGCCTGGAAAGACGAAAGTGGTCTATGAACATCAAACAGTCTCAGTCTTATCTGAAAATTTGTCATTCTTACCCGAATCCACTCATTGGTAGAAGTTAGAAAATTATCAGCCTCTTTCTTAAGGGCACAACCTTAATAAATAGTTAAGGACATGTGTTAGATATACTGTAAGGCATTCAGTCCTGGAGATCCCTGCATCACTACATATAAATTCCTCTTAATATTTTAATTCTTTCCCACTTTTTTTTTTTTTTTTTGGTCTTTTCCCACCAAATCCCTCTTTCATTCTTGGTTCAACTTCTGTGTTGTACAACTCACTAATGTTATGAGGAAGGAAATTACATTCCAATAGCTGACTGTCAAGTATTTTGAATATTCCAAAGCAAATAGAATATCCAAGGGAACATTCTACCCAAAACAACAAATGAAAACTCAATATGCTTAGTCTGACAGATAATTAGTTTTTCTAATTATGAATTATTTACATGAAAAACTTAGAAATGCATAGAAATAAATATTTAATTGTATAATTAAATTGTCTTTAATAATCATAATATTTATATTCATTTATTGTATACTGGGGAATTTTATACAGGTTTATAATATTATTTCTAATTCTAATAGAAATAGTAGAGATTTTTATCTAAAACTTGTATGAAAAACATACCTGAAACTCTAAAGTTTTTTAATATGATCAAAGTCTCAAAACTAAATGAAGCCTATGATTTGGCAAAGCCATAATTCTTCAATGAGGCCAGCAAAATTATCATACATTTAAATATATAATATAATACTCTGATATATATATATAAATATATATATATATATCTTTATAGATAATGTATACAGTTTACTAAAACTGTTTAGAAAAGATTTAGGGTCCTCTCACAGTAGAAGCTGAATTTGCTTTTTTTAATAGCAAAATATACACATATAATGGAATACGTTCATATGTTATACACAGAATGAACTATATGCATATTTATAATGAAAAGTAAAAAATCATAATGGATCTAGTAATTTTAAAAAGTTAATTGATTTTGTTTTTGTTTGTCCTAACACCATCCACATACACATTTGACTAGTCGATGTGGATCACTTAGTTTGTTATGACATGTGACATATGTATGGTTTGAGGAAATCTCATAATACCATTAATATCCCTAAGTGGTAGGTGTTCACTGCCCTATATTCTTCATATCACATCCTGTTTCTGAAAAAAAAAAAATACTGTTTGTGACTCCTGGGAAAATTAGTGGGATAAGTGCAGGTTGCCAATCTTTTCATCTACTACCACCTTATAGCAACTGGCCAAAAGAATAAAAAATAAAAATTGGGAAAAATTTATTTAATTGTCATTCTACCGATAGAATGGTCAAAACAAACTTCTTATCTAGAGGAATTTCTGTATATATAGAACTGATTAGACTATTTTGAAAATAGACATCAAGGGCCAAAACATGTGTTTTTCCTCCAAAAGAATAATAAGTCATTGCTGTGATTGCATAGTTTGAACCAAACATAATAAAATCCCATGATTCAAACACATGTGCTGAAAGATTCTAGAGAAGTAAGGAGGCAATTATTCTGAGTCCCCTTTCTGGACACATTCTGACAAATATTTTGTTCTGAGTCAGATACTGTTTGAAGGTGCTGGTGACATCAGTCATCAAAGCAGACAAAGCCTGGGCTCTAACAGATGTTACATTCTAAACAAGAGACAGAAAAAAAGAAAAATAAACTGATTTATAGCTAGGATGCCAGGTAGTGAGTGATTAGTGCAATGAATAAAAATGACATAGTCTAAGAAGTTAGAAAGGAAGAGAAAAATCTTACAGAAGGAGATACTTAGGAAGAAGTCTCTGAGAAAGTGACATTCCTTTTTTTTAAAATATTTTATTTATTTATTCATGAGAGACACAGACTGAGAGAGAGGCAGAGACACAGGCAGAGGGAGAAGCAGGCTCCATGCAGGGACCCCGATGTGGGACTTGATTCTGGGACTCCAGGATCACACCCTGGACCGAAGGAAGGCACTAAACTGCTGAGCCACCTAGGGATCCCCAGAAAGTGACATTTCAACATGGCTGTGAATAAAATGAGGAAGCAAGCCATGTAAATATTAAAAGAAAGAAAATTCAAAGAAGTAGGAACAATAAGTACTAAAGGTGGTATATGATTAATATAGTTATGGAAAGCAATAATAGTACTTCAAGTTTATATTTGCAGAGTAGAAAATAAAGTATAATTCTATGTAATTTTTCTATAATTTACATTTTTTAATAATAACATATCAATTCCCAATTTAAGTAGATTAAAAACAAAAGGATGGAAGAAATTATGTCATGCAAACTTTTATCAAAGGAAAGCAAGGATGGCTATATTAATATTAAATAGTCTTTAAAACAAAGAAAATTACTAGAGAAAATGAAGCACATTATACAGTGATAAAAGGTTAAATCAACATGAAGCCATAGCTATCCTTAATGTGTATGCCCCAAATAACTGAATTGTCAAATACATGATGCAAGAATTGATAGAACTGAAAAGAGAAACAGAAAAATCCAAATTTTTGAATGGAGGCTTTAATACCCTTCTCACTACTGATAAAACAACTTAAACCAATAATCATCAGCAGGGTATAAATCAATTCAGTACCATCTCCTAAAAGGATTGAAATCATATTTATAAAACATTCTACTCAGCAATAGCAGAACATAGATTCTTTACAAGTGTATGATACTGTGATTATAAGGAATATATATTTGGTCATTGTCCCTGTTTCTGGCACAGAGCTCCTAAAACTCTTGGAATTTCCTAAGTGATGGGGCCAATAAAAGTGTCTTTGTTATATTAATGTGATTTTGGACTCTACCATCTAAGGGCGGGAGCTGGTTGCCAGTGGAGCCAACCATGTGGTTAGAGGGTTAGAAATTTCTGTCCCTCTAACCCTCCCACCCCCACCACCTTTAGAGACAGGAACAGGGCTGAAGATTGAGTTCAATCACCAAAGGCCAATGATTTAACCAATCATGTCATTGTAATGGAACTGCCATAAAATCTGAAAAGGATGGGGTTTGGAGAGCTTCTGGATTGGTGAACACATGGAACTTTGGGTAAAGTGGTATGCTCAGAGAGATCATGGAAGCTCCAAGCTCTGTATCTTACCTTATACACTTCTTCCATGCTGTTTCTGCGTTATATCCTTTTATTATGAACAGGAAATCGACTAAGTCAAATGTTTCTCTGAGTTCTGTGAGCCACTCTAGCAAATTAATAGAACCCAAGGAGAAGATTGTAGGAACTTCTGATTTATAGCCATCAGTTTAGAAGTACAGAAAACAACCCGAACTTATGATTCACGTTTGAAGTGGAGAAAAGGGTAACAGTCTTGTAAACTAACTGCTGAACCTGTGGGATCTATCTCTAAGTAGATGGTATCAGAATTGAGTTAAATTCTAGAATTCCCAGGCAGCCCCGGTGGCCCAGCGGTTTGGCGCTGCCTGCAGCCTGGGGTGTGATCCTGGAGACCCGGGATCGAGTCCCACATGGGGCTCCCTACATGGAGCCTGCTTCTCCCTCTGTCTGTGTCTCTGCCTCTCTCTCTCTCTGTCTATGAATAAATAAATAAAATCTTAAAAAAAAAATTCTAGAATTCCCCAACTGATGTCACATCCACATTTGGAAATTGGGTTCAGAACACTTTTAAAGTGCCCATGGAATAAATACCAAGATAGGCTACATCCTACACCAAAAAATAAACCTCAACAAATTAAAAAGGCATGATTATAAAAATTGCATTATTTGAATACATTGGAATCAGAGTAGAAAGTAATAATGGAAACATAAGTGGAAAATCTCCAAATATTTGGAAACTAAACAAAACACTTCTAAGTAACTCTTGAGTCAAAAGGAAGTCTCAAGGAAAATTAAAAATACAATGAGCTTCAATTTAAAAAAATACAAAATAAAATTTGTGGACATAACTGTAGCAGAGTTGAAAGGGAAATTTACAGCAACAAATATGTATATTTCAAAAGAGGAAAGCCTCAAGTCAGTAATCTAAGCTCACACCTCAAGGGCTTAGGAAAAAAAGAGCAAAATGATTCCAAAGTGATTAGAAGGAAGGAAATAATAAAGATAATAGAAAAAAAAAAATCCAAAATGGAAAACAATAGATAAAATTAATGAAACAAAGATCTGGCTTTTTAAAATATCAATAAAGTTGTCAAACCCCTAGCAAAACTGAAAAAGAAAAAAAGAAAAACAAATTATCAATATACAATTACCAATGAAATAGGGACTATCACTACAAAATGTATGGGCACAAAAAGATGATAAAGGAATTCTACAAATAACTACAAACAACTCTACACTCATAAATTCAACAACTTAAACAAAAAGGACCAATTTCTCAGAAAATGTAAAATAGTATAAATCACGCAATAAGAAATAGATAATTTGAAATACTCTATAAATGTTAAACCAAATTTGTAATTAATAAATTCTCCCAAAGAAAATCTCTAAGTCCAAATGGTTGCATAGGAGAATTCTACCAAATGGTTGGTTAAATAAGAATTAACAATTATTCACACTCTTCGAGAAGATTGCAAAGAAAGGAATACTTCCTTTAGTTATTTATTGAAGTTTATTTATTGAAGTTTATTCCTTATCGATTTATTTCATGAAGTTAATATTACTCTGGAAACAAAATCAGACAGATAGTACAAAAAAAGAAAACTATAGACAAAAGTATCTTTTGAATATAGGTTTAAAAATTCTTAACCAAATGGTAGTAAGTAGATTTGTTAAAAAAAACACTGAAAGCAAAAAAACCCACCAAAACCAGAATTTTGAATCATAACCAAGTGAGAACCATAAATTAGAACAAATGACAAACCTACCACAAGTAGGTCATGAAATAATTGAAAATGGAAGAATATAATCAATAAACAACAAACACACAATTACCAGTTTACATTATAAAACAAAATTCAATCTGAGCTGTCTATGAGAGATTACTGGAAAATTGATTTAACAAGGTTGACATACAAAAAGGATGGGCAAAACTATAACATTTAAGTATAAACAAAAGTAATGGGATTCTTATTAATATAATACAGAGTTCCCGGTTGAAAAAAATGAAAGGACACCTAGCAGAAAGTTTACATGGAAAATATTATGGCCAACTTGCAATCAGATATACACAGTTAAAAATTTTTTAAATCATAGCAATAAATTGAAAAAATATATTAATGTTGCAAAACTTTAACATCTCTATTTGTCCTTAATTGTTTAGATACAGAGGATTGTGTTATAATTCTTTTGTATATAAAGTGACAGAAATTAGTTAAAACTTAGTACTTCCAGTAAGGAATCTACTGATGAAATTCAAGACATAGGATTCAGACATCTTTTTTTTTCAATATTATTATTGAGCACCTATCTCTCTCAGGGAAAAAATTTTCTCACTTTTTCTGTCTCTAGGCTCTACATTCCTGTATTTTGGCTTTGGCTCTCTACAAGTAGCTTTAGGTTTACATCATTGGTACGACTGGCAATACAAATATAAAAATACCTTATCTTTCCTAACAATTCTAGTGAATAGATATGGCTATATTTGCTGGTTAAAAGTCAAGTGAACTTTTGTGGTTCAGTCCTGGTAACCAGATAGAATGTTCTGTTTGGCTAGTACAAGTTACATACTTAACTCTGGGGCTGGCTTAGGGTCAGTCTCCCTCAAATCGCATGGAGAGTGATTCATGTAGGGGAAATTAAGCTATTAGTTTCCAAAGAGGAAAAGGAAGCTGAGTAGGAACAAAAAAATGTATGTCCACTACAAGGATTTGAATAATGTAACATTAAGGTCAACCTTACAGATACAGACACTTGCATGGCACCAGGCTTCACTCTTTTCATCTGCATAAGGTCATATTAATATGTATATCATGTTTTTGCTAGCTTGCAGCAGCTCCCACTTTTATAGCAATCTATTCTCTATCCTCAGGTCCTGTCCCTTCACGCGTAAGTTCTTTAAGCTTCCTTATTCCTGCTAATAGTTCTAGGAGTCTGTAGAGGTCTCACATGTTCTGACAGGTAACTTTTAAGCTATCACTGTTACTGCCACCCTAGCTGTGTAAAAGCCCTCCTTTGTCATCCTAGTTGGGTAATACTCTTGACTTGTTGCCTCACCTATGATTAGCCTCCTGGTCTATACCAACCTGTCTTCAGCAACCTGTTCTTATCATTTCCTTTGAGCCTCAGAGCTGACAAATGCCTCCTCCTGATTTTCATCCTGGGGCACTGTGTATAGAGTATATATTCTCTTTTCTACCATTTTCCCACTATGCATATAGTCCTTCCCCTCTGTTTTCAGCAGTACTGCAGAAGGCTAATAATATTTAATGGATTTTATTACATATTTGAAAATTACATTAAAAAACAGTGATTTATGGTGTATACTTCATGGGCTTCAATGGGCTCTTGTCATTTACTAATAGGATTTATAACATGCTTCCTTGACTGGCCATTAGCCAGTTACCTCCTGCCTACTAGTTGCCTTCAGAAAATCTACACTTAGAATGAAGTCATATAAGATGACCACATTTTAGAGAGCCAGCCCAGGACTCAGACATATCAGAACAAAGATATCATAATAGTATATTAAATGATTATCTACCATGAATTATTACTTTAATATACAAGTATGAAAAATAGGTGTTTGTTTGAAATTATATATTATTCTGTGTCATTTTTCTGTCACACAAATGCTATTATCTAAACACAGCAATGGAAGTAAGTAACAGTGGCAATTAGTAGTAATTAATAGTGGGACTCATGAAATAATGTGTATGAAAAATATAACAATAATTTTATTCTCCTTTGTTGTTCTTTAATATAACAGCTTAACTCTTAAAATTCTTTATCGAATCTTTATATTTTATAGGCTGTACTATTGTATATTCTAGAGATCCATAAATTTAAGACCTTTTTAAAAGAGAACATAAATATATTAGGACTAATTAAACAGATATTACCTATATTCAATTTTTATAAAAAAAGTTTTGCTTTTCTGTTTGATGATAGGATACTTATTCTTTCTGTTTCTTTGCCCAGTAATACTTCTCTGAACTTCTTGTAGCCTTTAGGATAAACTTTTTTTTTCTTTTATGTGGCAGCAGAATTGAATTTGGTTAAGTGTAAAATACATTTTGACTTGCAGCTTTGCTCTTATTAAAGCCACAATACATTGATTCTTGGTGCCAGTCCAATATGATAACATCAAACTAAATATACTCTTAACAAAAGCATGTAGCCATAGAGTACTTAGGATTTTACTTACCAGAACCAGCAATCCTTTTCAACTTGTAGGGATTCATTTTTCAGTTTTCAATAATGCCATCCAGAGACTTCGGGTTTCTGATGTCCTATGTAAAAATATTAGTAGTTGTGAATCCTAGCCTTAAAATTCGAAGAGGGCCAAACTAAAAATCACCAACTCTTCCAAAACCCATCGAAGACTTGAGGTCATAGTTCAAACCACTACTTTAAAGCTGGAGAAACAGTCAGATAAAGAGATCCAAAGTTTATCTGGAGCAGAAGCACAAACTAGAACCAGCACCTATGGGAACATGTAAGCCATGTTTGATGAACATCTGGAAATCCAGCATTAACTAGCTTAAAAGTTAAAAAGCTCCATGATCCCCACCAGGTTTTCCGGGTAAAGATTCAAGAAACATCCATTATGCTTCTGGAACAGGGAGAGAGAAAGCAACAATTTTTAAGTCAGTTCAGAACATTCTGTTCTCCTTAACAAAAGTCTATCTTAAAGGTCAACTATTTTGCCAGAGCCTAAAGGACCTGGGTTTTATGAGAGCCTAACACACACAGCTGGGAAAAGTGAAATACTAAACTCAGGTCTCCTCTAGCTCCTTATGTTTCCTAAGAAAGTAAAACTAAAGGCAGAGAAGTACTTGTAAAAGTTACATCTCAGGGGCCTAAGCTCACTAAAAGATTAGGACCTAATAGAAGACTATGGAATGCTTCCTCTTCCCCCACAATTTAGATAGGGATTCCCCCACCACATAGATAGGGCTCTTGTATAGTAACAAAAGATTATGGCTGAAAGAACATCAAGCCTCAGGCCCTATTTAAGGTTTCTCTAGGAAAATCCAAAGACCACAGGAGAGACCAGAATGGAGAAAATTTAGCCTCTGACACCTTCAGCTAGAGTAAGAAATTACATATTTTCTCCTTAAAATCAGAAGTAAAGAAGGATGGCTTCTTTCACCATTCCTTTTCAACACTGTACAGAAAGTCCTAACTAACGCAATAAGACAAGAAAAGGAAATAAAAGGAATACAAATTGGGAAGAAAAGTATATAATTGCTTTTGTTTACAAATGTCATGACTATCCCATATATTTAACAACAAAAACAAAAATTTCTGGAACTAATAAGTGATTATAGCAAAGCTGCAGGATACAAGGTTAAATACAAAAGCCAATTCTTTCCTACTTACCAGTAGTGTACTTTTGGAAACTGAAATAAAAAATATAATAACACTTATATTAGCATGCTCCAAATTAAATATGCAGGTGTAAATCTGACAAAACATGTACCAGATCTATGTGAAAAAGAGGGGATCCCTGGGTGGCTCAGTGGTTTAGCGCCTGCCTTCAACCCGGGGTGTGATCCTGGAGTCCCGGGATCTAGTCCCACATCGGGATCTCTGCATGGAGCCTGCTTCTCCCTCTGCCTGTGTCTCTGCCTCTCTCTCTCTCTCTCTCTCTCTTTCTCTCTCTCTGTCTCTCATGAATAAATGGATAAAATCTTTGAAAACAAAAGATTTATGTTAAAAAGATAAAAAGCTGATCAAAGGAATCAAGGAAAAACTAAATAAATGGAGAGATATTTCATGTTTATGGTGGGGAAAACTCAGTACTATTAAGATTTCAGTTCTTCACAATTTCATTTATAGATTCAACACAATCTTAGTCCAAATACCAACAAGTTATTTTGTAGATATCAACAAACTTACACAAAAGTATATGTGGAAAGGCAAAAGACTCAGAATAGCCAACATAGCCTTTTGTAAATGGAACAAGAATAGAGGAGCGATGCTCCCAAGCTTCACTTATTACAAATCCACAATAATCAAGAAAGTTTGGTATTATTGAAAGAATAGAAAAATAGATCAATACAACAGACTAGGGAATCCAAAAATAGACCCACATAAATATAATCAATTTATTTTTAACAAAGAGGCAAGGATTCCTGTGAAGACACTGTTAAGAGAATCAAAAGGTAAATATTTGCTGAAAACATACCTGATAAACGACTTGTATCCAAAATATATAAAGAATTCTTAAAACTCAACAATAAAGAAATGAAGAGCCCTATAATAAAATAAACAAAAGATCTGAACATCAGAAAAGATATACGGATGACAAAGGAGCATATGAAAAGATGCTCGGTATTATATGTCATTAGTGAACTCCAAATTAAAACAATAATGAAATACTGGGATCCCTGGGTGGCGCAGCGGTTTGGCGCCTGCCTTTGGCCCAGGGCACGATCCTGGAGACCTGGGATCGAATCCCACATCAGGCTCCCGGTGCGTGGAGCCTGCTTCTCCCTCTGCCTATGTCTCTGCCTCTCTCTCTCTCTGTGACTATCATAAATAAATAAAAAAAATTAAAAAAAAAAAACAATAATGAAATACAACTCTACACCTATTATAACTAAAGTTATGGCTTAAATAAAAAATACTAACAATAATGTTATCTATTTTGTATCTATATACTTGTTTTGGTAGATTAGATGTTCGTCAATAAGATCTTCTGCGTGTATAAATTCATCATATAAATTATCCGTATCTAAAATGTCCTATCATTTTTGAGCATTCGGAAGTACATTAGATTTCAGCAGAATTTAAATCTCTCCAGGAAAGTGGTTTTAATATATAGAGATAATATGAATTTGTGAAATCGAAATTGGATTCCAAATAAGTTATGTTTTTAGTAAAGATATTGAGAAAGTCCTATTAAATTTGGCCTTCTTTTTCTGCAGACATACTTTTGGATTCTTAAACAGTCTTATTTCCAAAAAATGAGTCATATTTTTCACTGTATGAGTTTTGTTGCAACCTACACATAACATTAAGTAATTCGGATACAATCAGTTCATCCTTTTCTTGACTCATTATGGCCCTTCAAAGATTATCAAATAGTTTTGGAGAAACAGCATATTTGTTTCTGTCTTACTGTAATCCTTTTTCCATCTCTTGTCTTAAATGTATGTCTATATTAGAGAATATTTTTCTTGTCCCAAAATTTGAAAATGTAATTTTACAGTAGGCCAACATTTTAATATCTTTCGTATGACTGACCACGATCAAAGCCATCCTGTAGACATATGAAAGGTTATCTTATTTTATTTAAACAGTCTAAAGTGCCATTAAGTGTTTATGCACATTTCAAGGAAACTGAAAGCTGATAAAAATTTTTCGTTATGGAATCCTTAATATCACAGATAAACAAATCACATCCTTTTCTGGCACTGTTGTGTATAGGTTCGCAGATTTAACAGGCAAAATCTCTTTTTTTTCTTTTGTAAGAGGTTTATAAACTGAATGGAATTTTCCAAAATTTACATTTGCCTCATTGCTGAATTATGCAGATGGTAGGCAGAGTATAGTGTGTAATTTAGTCAAGATATTAATAATCCTATAATAATAACAAATAATAATTAATAATCAAGCTATTAATAATTAATAATAATAGCTAGAGATAATTTTCTTTTTCCATGATTCAGTGTTTCACTTGATATACGGTAGAAAGTATGACCACTTGTAAGTTCTGACAGAAAAAGCTGAACACTGTAAAGGAGCCAACATAACTATTTTTTAAATTTCTTTTTTTTTTTTTTTAACACTTTTTAGTTGTAGTCTCTGAACCAGGAAACTTAACTTTACTAATTTTCACAAAACAAAAAAGGGAACAATATGATATTGTCAAGAGTTTAGCTAAGTGAATGAATGGTGGTATTGTCTTGGCATTCATTTCATTTGGCCGAGGGCGCCTTAAACTAACATTAGCCCCTCAGGGTAGCTCATGCCCTTGTCAACGTGATTAAAGCAATATACTGGGGCAAACCCAAATTACCAGAAATTGAGTTTATTTGGAAATAGCTGAGGAATTGCAATTTGGGAAATGTAATCTGTAGCAAGCTACAGGTGAATCCATTGAAAGTCGGGGCAGCCTGTATTTTGCTCAAGGAATACAAACAAAGGGGGAACAAAAGCTTGGCTAAAGTCCAAACAGGAAGTTCATTGGCTTAAAGATAGATAGATGGTCATGGAGGATGTTCATTATTAGTCAGGACGTAAGTTGTATTTTCTCTAAGTAGGCATTTACAGGAAATCGTTCTCTTCCGACTGTTCTTACATCTTTGTTTTTTTTGAGGGCACATGTGTGAGATTCTCCATTTCAGGTCCTCTGCTTCCATTTTAGATTTTACACTTTTTGCGTAATGGCCTGCAGAGTCCACAGGTAAATATAAGTTTTTTTGTTTTGTTTTTTTAAGATTTTATTTATTTATTCATGAGAGACACACAGGGAGAGAGGCAGAGACACAGGCCGAGGGAGAAGCAGGCTCCCTGCAGGGAGCCCGACGTGGGACTCGATCCCCGGACCCCAGGATCACGCCCTGGGCTGAAGGTGGCGCTAAGCCGCTGAGCCACCCAGGCGTCCCTCTAAATATAATATTCTGATGTGATTTTCTCAATTGTCTTTGTGATAAAGTTTCCCCTGCTTCCCAGGGCCCTTGTGTTGTGTGCTGCTTAGATACAGCCTCCATGCGGCTTACTGAAACTTCACTCTTTTTGGTTTAAATTGACCAATGCGTCCCTAGCCTGGAGACTCCAAGCACTCCACCTACTAACCCTAACAAAGGCATGTGCCCTAGTAGTGTAGGTCTCTCTGCCTGTACCTTGCCTTGATGGTTTACTACATAGTAAACCCATAGTCCCCCTAACTTCCTCCAGGACCTGTGTGTATTACATTTCTCCATTACAATTCCTTTGTCTTTTGTTGAATGAAGGTTCACTATCAGATATTCCAGGGTTTCACTTACCAAATGTTAATTTAACAAAGTCACAACAAATATGTGTTCATTTGTGAAGAATGTCAAAGCTAATTCAGTGGCTGGTTTTTTGTTTTGTTTTGTTTTGTTTTGTTTTTGTTTTTTGTTTTGTTTTGTTTTGTTTTGTTTTTGAGCATTCATATCTTTTTGGGAGATTGAAAAAAAAAAAAAAAAAACTTTTAATTGATTTAGAAGTACTTCTCTATCTCTTCCCAAACTGGTGAGATTCAGTCTCAGTATGTGCTTTCATATTGCCTTTTCCATTTTGCCCATTTTCAAATTCCTTCCAGCATATTATTTAATATGCTCTGTTGTGATAACAGAGCCCAATTGTACTTCCATCTGTTATTAAAAAAACACAGACATTTAGCCTTCTTTTTTGATGATGTCTGGGTCATGCTAACATTGGAATTGAAATTGTTCTTATTTTTACTATCTAAACTCTTAGAAAAGATGATCATAATATTTACAATGTTAAAAATTAAATTTGCTTTATCTTGATACAAAGCACAGCAGGAATCCACAAGCAAAGTCAAAGATGGGCTGTTAAAACTCATGATTATGATACACTTTATTAATAATAAAGGTATTTTTTGTATTATCACATTGTTTAGGCCTTACTGCCACAAATGCCCTAATATTTGAATTTATATTATGGACATTGCTCTATGTTCCCATAAAGAAATGGTTCATTCAGGTGGTTTTGTAATACCTGATAAACTGGATGCCCAAAATTGTCTTCAAATCTTCAGGTCTTGTCAGTTCTTTCAGTTTCGACTCTTCCAATGAATAGTTTCCATTTTTTAGTCAGGGTGAGGCCTCAATTCTCTATTTACTGTGCAAACTGAAAATGTATCTGGAAATTCTGTAGGTTGCAAACTACTTGATACAATATAACTGGGATTAAACTGATTATATTTAAAGCATTTAATATCATATGATGGTGCAACAAAATGGGAACACAGGATCCAGAGATGTTAATGAAATATAATAACCATTGGATAATTGCATGTCAGTCAGTCAAATGGCAGGAAAGAGAAGGGAGTATATAACAGTTAGGTTCAGATTAAATAATTATATTGCAGAGGATTTCAGACAACTCTCTCTGAGTTTGTATGAGCAGGAACAAGTTTATAATTTTCCCCCCAGGAATAGTAATAAGAATTTCAAAGGCTCCTCCTGGCTAAATGTATTTTACATAAATACATAATGCAAAAGCTGAAGTCAGAGACAGGTACATTTAGTGATATTCAAAGGCCAAATTATGTGGCATTTGAATCTATAAATATATACAAGGCATTTCTCTCTCTCTCTCTTTGTACTCTTTCTTCCTTTTTTTTTTTTTTTTTGTTGCTTTTATCTCTTATACTCTTCCTTTCTGTATTCCTTCCTCCTTGTTTCCTTCTTTTAGTTCTCTGATGAAAAATTTCTTGCTTTTGTGACTGCAGGGGAAAGCTCTCTGATTTTTGTCTACTCAACATCAATGGAAACCCAGTCCAACCTGTCAAAGCCAAGCTGGGGGTCTGGTTAGTGATTCACATTAGAAAATCCTATAGGCTGATGGGTGCCTACTTTAACTACCTCCACATATCAATGGTCAAAGGTCTTCCAGACCTATTTGGAGACAAATAATCTAACACACAGGAGTATGAGATCTCCTTAGAATAAGGAGGTGGGAACTCAGGCCAGCTTGTGAGGTCACAGAGCATTGTCTCTCTCTACTGTTTCTATCTGCAACCCTGGCACCGCTTAGTGCCTGCCTCTGCAGTCCCTCGATGAAGGCTTGTGGAATTGAGATAAATTCCAATGCAAGAAAGAGGGCCATTTGTGCCCAGTGTATAGTAGAATTCAATAAACATGTGTTAATTCCAAAGGAGGGAAAAGCAATGGATTTGCTAAAAAGCTAGATGAGCTTTTGTGAGTTTTTTCTTTTTGTGTTTACCACATAGGACTATGGGATACTGCATTTGGAAATCCACAGCCCAAAATATGGTTCAGTCATTTTAGAAATCCAAAAAGGACAGGAGGTTCTTAGTTTTAAATAATATACTTAAAAAAAAAAACATCTGGAGGAGCTCATAAAAATATTCTGGATATAAGCTAATAGAGCATGTGTATTCCACTCAGCATTAAAGCACTTGGTGGGTGACAGGAATTGTTTCCTCATTGTTTGAATGTGGGTTATATTTTCTATTGAAGGAAGGGACTGACTCTATGTGGTAAATTTATTATTACTCTTTCATATGAAGGAAATTTCTACTCAAGGTAGTGAACTTGCCTAAGATCTCAAAGCTATAGGAAGAACTTGAAGTAGAACTCAATGTTGCTGTTTTTTTCTTCTCAAACCTCTACTCTTAGCATTATACTGTTTTTTGTTTGTTTGTTTTTTTGTCTCATTTAATGTTCCTTATTTTGTTTTTGTTTCTTGACCTGAATTTAACTTTATCTGGCTATTAGGATTGCAATCATTGCTTTCTCATTTTTTTTGCTTATGCCTTTGTCCTTTATTTTTAGCATAGAGGTAAATTTTACTGTATGAGCCAGTTTGAAAATGTCTTTCCTTTAAAAGAAACTTTAACTGTGACTGATATGTTTGGTCACAACTATATATATTATCATTTAATAATCACTAGATTATGTTATATTTACTGTTTCTTTTTTTAAAAAGGTTTACTTATTTATTTTAGACAGAGAGAGAAGCAGGCTCCATGCAGGGAGCCCGATGCGGGACTCGATCCCGAGACTCCAGGATCGCGCCCCGGGCCAAAGGCAGGCGCTAAACCGCTGAGCCACCCAGGGATCCCTACGTTTCTTTCTACATTTGATGTGTCTTCCTTGCTTTAAAAATTTCTTCTCTCTCTCTCTCTCTCTCTCTCTCTCTCTCATCATAAATAATAAAAAAAAAAAAATTTCTTTTGTTAGGGGTGCCTGGGTGGCTCAGTCACTTAAGCATCTACCTTCAGCTCACGTCATGGTGCCAGCATCCTGGGATCAAACCCTGTATCAGGCTCCTTGGTCAGTGGGGAGCCTGCTTCTTCCTCTCCCTCTGCTCTACCTCTCCCCCTGCTTGTTCTCTCTCTCTCAAATAAATAAATAAAATCTTTAGCAAAAAAATTTCGATATTTTGAAGATTTGGGTTTTTGCTTTTGTTTGCTTTCAAGTGCCTTGATCTTCCTTTCTCTCATTTTTTGCTATCTTGTTGGCTAGTGTTCATTAGTATTCCTACACAATAGCTTAAAACTTATTCTACATTTTTCTCTCTCTCTTGTATCTTCCCATTTTTTTAAGTTTTTAAATTTTAATTCCTGTGTTGTTAACATATAGTGTTATATTAGTTTCAGGTGTACAATACAGTGATTCAACTATTCCAGATATTACTCTGTTCATCATGGTGAGTGTACTGTTTCATCCTACATATCCTCCCATTTTTTAATTGCATCCTTTTTATTTTATCAGAACACTGATATGTTTGGTCACAACTATATATATTATCATTTAATAATCACTAGATTATGTTATATTTACTGTTTCTTTTTTTAAAAAGGTTTACTTATTTATTTTAGACAGAGAGAGAAGCAGGCTCTCTCTCTCTCTATATATATATATAATATATATAATATAATATATATATTACTCTTCCACCTTTTGTTTTAGACTCAGTTCTATAATTAAATACATGAAACACTAGTGGTCTGTTTGTCAAAATTTTCTCAGCCGTCACTTGGTTGGATAAAGCTCTCCTCTGGTAGACTGCTCAAGGAGAGCATAAGAGCACAGCATTCTCTGAGTGGTCCTGCGTTGTGGCTGTTTTTGTTGCTTTTTAAGATTTTATTTATTTATTCATGAGAGACATAGAGAAGTGGAGAATAGGTGGAGGAAGAAGCAGGCTGTCTGTGGGGAGCCTTATGCGGACTTGATCCCAAAACCCCAGGATCACGCCCTGAGCCAAAGGCAGATGCTCAGCCACTGGGCCACACAGGCATCCCTGATCCTGTGTTTAAAATTGTTTTCCATTAGGTTTGGTACTCAATAGAAAGGTTAACTGACTTTTGAAAATGCACCTTGCAGAAGTGGGAAGAACCTCTGTCTTGAGGCTATCCATTCAGTGCATTATTTATTACACATGGAATTGATTCTCTGTTGGTGTTCATTTTGATTCTTTGAGAGCTTTGGAGGTTTCTATAATCAGGGCCCTTCCTATTATATAAAAAACTCTAAAAAAAAAAAAAAAAACTCTACCATAAGCTTTATGCTATGAAAGCAGCAGAGTGGGGAAGGGGGTAAAATTGTCAGGTGATAGCAGAATATAATTACTGAAATTAAGTTGACATAGCATGGATATTCCTCCATTACTTTCTGTCTATCACCATCATGTCCCTTCATTCTCCGTCCACACAGCCTCCTTCCTCTTCCTTCTAATACTGCTCTTGATGTTCATTTAAATTAAAATGACATGGTGGTTTCTAGTTTCTCATGTTAAGATTCTCCATGGTAGCAAGTATGGCTACATTTTTTCCCCACCTATGGTTCCCTTTCCTTCAGAATCCCAGCCCAGAAATATTTGAAATGTGACAACCTCCTGTTGGATCAGGTCATGTTTGAAGAATCAGGGAAGTAAGTTCATACAACTAGTATAGTTTAAAATAAAACAGAAAAAGAATCTCTTCTAAATTTATTCTGCAAATCATTATATGATAGCTTAAAGGTTAACATAATTTAGCTGCGTAAGTATACTCTTCTGAGCTGTGGCTATTTGTATACATTTTAGTTTGTCTTAGAAACCAATGTTATTGTAAGAAAAATAGAATTTAACTTAAAAAATTCAATTTACACTCGTTCTTGTCAAAGCAATTGGGGAATCTACTCAATGTCTAAATTTTAGAAATCTACTCTTGATTTTAAAATGTTTCATTTGCCAATTTATACATGGTTATTTTTGCCAGGGTTCTCCAATGAGAAACAGAACCAGTAGGAGAGATGGAGAGAAAGTGAGAGAGAGTGAGGGAGATTGATTATAAGGTGACTGCTTATGTGATTATGGAGCCTCAGAGGTTCCATCATCTCCTGTCTGCAAGCTAGAGAACCAGGAAAGTGGGTGGTGTAGTGCAGAGGCCTGAGAGCTGGGAAGATGATGGTGTAGATTCTGCTCAAAGTCTGATGGCTTCAGAGTTAGGAGCACTGAAAGCAGATTGATGTTCTAGCTTGGGGTCAGAGTGAATTCAGTCTTCCTTTGCCTTTTGTTCTATTCAGGATTTCAACAGATTAGATGATGCTTACCCACATTGGGGAGGGATATCTGCTTTATTCATTCCACCAATTCAAATCTTAATCTCTTCTGGAAATACCCTCAAGAAACCCCCAGAAATAACGTCATCCTGTGGTCCAGTCAAGTTGACACATAAAATTAACCAGGTTTTTAATTTTTAATTTTATTTTTTTTTCAGTTTCAAATTTTAAATACAATGCTTATAAAAATACTATATTGGATTTATATGATGATATTTATTAACACATACTTCTCCCTCCCCTTTCACAGGGATTAATATCAAAATAGATTTACATATCATTGTATCTCCTCATTCTATCCTCTCAGCAACCATCTAATTTAGAAATCCCAGTCTAGTTCTGGGTGAACTGAGATGCAGAAGTTTTGTGATTTACCCAACGTCTCATATTAGGACAGAGAGGGAAGAAAATAACTGAGATTTTGCTATTGGTGTACTTTTAACCTTGGTGGTTTGAGATTTTAGAAGTCCCAGCATGTGTTTACCAAATGGTACACATTTAGAAACAGCACATCCTTTTACACTGGTAATAGGATGAAACAAAATTTTCCACACAACTACCCATTTATGCTAGCTGAGAGCTTACACTTATTTTTATTGAAATAATTATTCAACCAGGGTGGAGTAGGGGCTGGTGAGATCACAGTAGGATGGGAGGAGTGAGTGGACTTCCTGGCATCAGTTGAGAGCTTACAGATCTTACACAGTAGATGTGCAAACTTCACCCAAAAATATAGTTGATGGAGGAACTAAAATACCATGCCTTCATACTTCAGGCAAAAACATAGGCAATTGGATATAGAGCCAAATTTGAGTATTAAAAAGATACAAATAGTTAAAGAATTCCAAGTGTTTTATAGTACATGGATATTAAAGTCAATTTACATGGTAAACTATACACCAGTAAATGAATATTAATGCTCTTACTGTACAAATGCAATGAACTGTGGACTGTGGATCCTATTCTCTAAATAGAAAAAGAAATTTCATCTGTTGAATTTTCATTTTAAAAAAGAACTAAATTTACAATTTTCCACATCATTTTCTATTCTTGAGAATTTCCACTGACACCACAGAAATGGCATGTCACTGACATTTAAAACAAACAAATAGGAAATAATTTAATCCATGTCATGCCCAAACCCTTATTTTATATTGGAAAGTACTATTATTACATTCAGAGACACTTTCAGTTTTGAGCCAGAGAAGAGGGACAGGGACTCTGAGCAGCATTTCAATGGAAAAATAGTTCCTTTGCTTTCACACATACAGCAGCCTGGGTCTTTTAGCTAAGGGGTCATACAAACTCCCTGTTTCACCTATCTTATGTCACTTAATGACTTAAAACAACTGTGTTTTTGTTTACTCTTCTGAGAATCAGGAATTGAGACAGAGCAAAAGATGGATTGTATCTTTCCATGTTGGTTCGGACTTCTGCTGCTGAAGTGCATAGTTGGGACTGTGTCTGGCTCCTCTATTGGCATCATATACCTAGGGCCTTAGTTCTGGCTTTTGGCTAATTTCTTTCATTCTTTGTCATTTAGCCCCTCTATATAGTTAAATTGAGCTTCTTTATAGTTGTGATAAGAACTCTCAAGAGGAAATGTTCTAGGTAGGGAAATATAATGAGCAAGTGCTTATCAAGCCTTATCAAGCTTGTGTCACACTTACTAATTGACCAAAGCAAGACATGTGACCAAGCTAAGAGCTTGGGAGGGGACGATACAAGGGATGAGTATGGGAGGCTTGGTTCATTGAAGGCTACCAGTTTAACAGTTTTTCTCAACTTCATAACCTCTGGACTGAATGTCTGTGTCCCTGCAAAATTCATATGTTGAATCCTAATGCTCAATGTGAGGGTATTAGGAGGTGGGGCCCTTAGGAAATGCTTAGGTCATGACAGGAAGGAATCCTGAATGGGATTAGTGCTTTTATAAAAGAGATCCCATACAGCTCCCTAGCTTTTTCTACCATAGAAAGACACAACCAGAAGTCAGTAGTCCGTATCTGGGAAGAGGGCCTTCACCAGAACCCAGCAATGCTGGCACTTTGGTCTTACACTTCTAGAGAATTGTGAGAAATTCGTTTCTGTTACTGATAAGCCACCCAGTCTGCAATATTTTGCCATTTAGCTATAGCAGCCTGAACAGACTAAGACAGAAGTTAACTCTAGCTTGGGATTAGAACAGTGTCACTCAATCTATAAAATCACAGAATTTAAAAAAAATGAGTCTACTAGGAAGTATATGTACATATACTTCCTAGTAGACTCATTTTTTATATATATATGACAGTGTAGAACTGCTGCTATATATGAAGGGAAGCAGGAGTTGAGGGAGCCTGTATGCATGTCCTATCCTTGATAAGTATATTACTTGATGTACCTTGAAGAAACCTCTAGGTTTGGGGAGCAAGGCTGGATAACCCCTATCCTGTACAATGTCAATGATGTAAATGCACCCCAACACAGTAATCATTTACTCCTGACCTGCAATCAGTATCTTCTCCTTGGAGGGCTCCACATTTACCTCCATACCTGAACTTTTATACTTTGTCTTCTGCCTCATAATATGGCAAATCTTTAGAACACCATGATGGTATTTTGCATTTTGTTAAAAAAAAAATCTATCTTTGGCTTTGGGCATTATCTCCCGATTCTCAGAGAAGATTCTTAATCTATCCGAACCTTAGCATTCATTATTCTAGGGGACTGAATATAAAAATCAAAAGAATTCTTAACAATTGCTTAAGGATATTTTTTGAGTCTGCCAATTTTCATGGCATTGTTTTTCAACCATTTATGTAGATAGAAATGCCTTTAAAATTGAATGAGAATCTTCTCCACATCTGGTGTCCAGGACCTGAAGCTTTCATATAATCTGATTGATTAGTAGCCAGGACTATCAGCTACACTGCTCCCTTTGCTAACAAGTACTTTGTAATGTTCCTTTACTATCCTGAAATGAAAATCATATACTTACTGAATTATCTCTACACATTTAAAATTAATATAATTCTCAGGCCCCCTTGGTGGCCCAGTTGGTTAAGTGTCTGATTTCAGCTCAGGTCATGATCTCAGGATCCTGAGATCCAGCCGGGCATCAGGCTCTGCACCCAGTGAGGAGTCTGCTTCTCCCTCCCTCTCTCTCTCTCTCTCTCTCTCCCTCTGCCCCTCTCCCTGCTTATGCACTCTCTCATATAAAAAAATCTCCAAAAAAATAATATAATTCTCAAATTATAATGTAAACTTAAAAGGAATGTAATTTGGAGTAAAGTAGTAGGTTTTTCAATACACAAACCCTGAGGTACTTCTGAACTGGAAGATAAATAAACTAGCCAGATGTTTCTACCTAATTGTAGAATCCCTGAAATGTGGCAGCTACAAATACAGATTAATATATATAGGAGTTTGTACTGAAGCCCCAGATATCATGAACAGCATTGCTGTTGTCATGTACTTTTCTGAAATAGCTAACAATTTACGTAGAATCCCTTATGAAACAAAGCAAGATCTTGACTCTATAAATACAGTAGTTACATTTCTTCAGCTTTCAGCATACATTTAAATAGTGTTAAAATACTTTGAGTTTATTATGAAAAGTTGCTATTTCAGGCACAGATAAATACAATCAGGCTTTTTACTGACTTGACTGGTCAGTAATTCTTCAAAAGTCATGCACAATACAGAACATTTCTTTATTGTGCCAGTGGTTTCAAAAATTCCAAGATGTCCATCGTCATAGCCTCCCATCCAATAAATGCCTATTTGTATCCACCAATCAACATGCCAATAAAATGTCTGATTTCCATGCAGAGAATGATACCACTGTACTAAGGACTACCTATCAAATTAAATTATCTGACTGCCTGTCAGATCCAGGTTGGTGCTTCCAAGGGAAGCTAGGTTCAGCACAGATAGAAGGAATTCATCTTTTGAATTGATCTAATAGATCAGTTCTTAGACAGCTAAATCTCCTTATAATTTGGAATTGTGTAAATATTTTCCGAACATGCATCCTATTTTCACTGTTTAATCACACTGACAGAAACACTTAATTATGTTTAGCCTAAGTCTTGTTTTAGATAAAAGCAGAGTTCCTCCTGTAGAACTAAAAATCATCAGTGGCATCTTAAAATCCACATTCCTATATTTAAAGATGGATTAATTTCTTAGCTTTTACTTTACCAGAGAGAAGAATGTGACTATACAGTAGTAGGCCCCATTAATATTTGGGCCTTCTTTATCACTATTGCCACACTGGCAAAACAAGAGCTATTTTACTAAAAAAACCTTAAGAAATCCATTTTTGTTATTTTAGTGTCACATCATGTCTTTTAAAGGTCTGTGTCATCTAGCGTTTTTTCTGCATTATTGAGAAGGAGAAAAAGATGATGGGAGCTGAATATTATTGGGGACTTATGCCTCCAAGACTAATACAAGATTATCAACTTCTGTGTTGCTATAACCATTCCTACCTCAAAGGTTAACACAAGTAGATAACTCTAAGGGAGAGGGGATTTGAAGACATTGTTAGAGTCCTGAGTCATTTGTCCAGAAAGAAGTACTGGCTTTTCTTTCCTCTTTATAATGGAAGAGTTTGTAATTTTGTTTCAGGGCATGGCATGAGTACATGGGTTTCTAATGGGTTCAGTGAGTACATTGGATGTAGCCATGTCTTGCTGTGATGAGGGATAGCTTTGTAAAATTGTAGGGCATACTCCTAGTGGCAGAAGAGACTGCGGGCTTGGCCCAGAGATTGGAAGAACAGTGGAAAAGGTTTATTTAGAGTGACTGGAAAGACCTAGAATGGAAACGCAAATCAACATGGCTGAAGTCAGTTTTGGCGAACAATAAAATGTTTTCATGTTTGTATATCCCTAATTTCACCCTGCTTACTAAATTGGCTGTGCATGGATTGACACATTGAAACAATGTTGGTAGTAGTAGGTTTTGTGTGGACTCTGAGGGCATTTACTTCAATAAAATGTTTCTGTTATATACCTTTCTTCACTGAAATACCATGAATCTATTTTTATACTAACATTTATGT
Source organism: Canis lupus dingo (assembly GCF_003254725.2). Taxonomy (NCBI): domain Eukaryota; kingdom Metazoa; phylum Chordata; class Mammalia; order Carnivora; family Canidae; genus Canis; species Canis lupus. The sequence goes on from NC_064265.1 coordinate 22,085,197, forward strand.
ACTCTTCATTACAGAATAGCATGCTTGTCAATAATTGCTTTGTTGAACAGTGATTCATAAAAATGCCTAAATCATCTTGCCACGCTTTGTGGAAAGTCTAATACCATCCCTGTTTTTCTGTCAAATTTCATGGTAATTTCTGTCTCTGATGTTCTGTGTCCAATAAATATTTGTTTTCCATATCTCTGTCTTACTGTTATTTCTTTATCTTCAATATGACATTTGCTCAAGGGGACTTGGCTCTTTTTCTTTTTTTAGGTTCATGTACATACACACACACACAGTCACTGTGTGTTTAACAGATATTTTTTGGAAAGTTTTGGGAGTAGAGAATTTTCATATTGGAAGTGCAAGTAATTTAAAACTGAGCATTTAAAATCTGTCTTTGAATGTCCTTCAAACATTCTACCAACTTGTTCTGCCATTTACTTTATGCAGTTGGCTCTTCTGTTCAGAAGTTAAAAGAGACCGAAACAAAGATTCTCATTTTCATGTTCAGAATAGTTCAGCCCATGATAGAACTTACCCCTAAAACTCCTTTTCTGAACTTTTTTGTATATATCTAGTTATTCCCTGTGGATCTTAGCCTGTACCTGTACCCATCCCCTGAACCACACACACACGTTATCACTGGTATTGGCAAAGGGCCTGAGAGCAGTACATTTTATTTTATCACTGATATTAGGCTACTAATATCAGGTTTAGGTAAAAATTAATATCTGCCTAGAGCTTATCCTATCCTCTAAGCAGATATTAATTTTTACCTAAACCTTATATTTAGTATATAATTATCATTACTACTCATTGATATAAAAATGGAAAATTCTTGAAAATTAAATTAATGTTCTTTCACTTGCAAATGACAGAAATTCCAAACTATTATAGATATTTATTGATATTTTCCTATTTTAAGTGCCAGTCACATAGTTTGACCCTAAAAGCTCTAGCCAACATTTTCTTGTTTCAGAAAGATTCCTAAAAAACTACTGTTGTTCCGGCTCAGCAGTTTAGCGCCGCCTTCAGCCCAGGGCCTGATCTTGGGGACCCGGGATGGAGTCCCGCGTCGGGCTCCCTGCATGGAGCCTGCTTCTCCCTCTGCCTGTGTCCCTGCCTCTCTCTCTCTCTCTGGGTCTCTCATGAATAAATAAATAAAATCTTAAAAAAACAAAACAAAACAAAACTACTGTTGTTCTTTTTTGGCCTTTGAATCCCCATCTACAAAATGAACATCTGGATCTCCAAGATTCTTCCGTGTCTGTTTGTGATACTATGACTAATACTTTTCCCTCTTCCCTTTAACTATGGAGTTAAAGGCTGTGCACTTCTTAAACTGTGTGTATCTTATGGCGAAGCAGCCAAGGGAAAATTTCAAAGGGCTGTAAGTAACTCTAAACTCTCCTGTAAAGACAGACCACAAAGGCTTATCCAGCTATTCCCTTACTGGTCTTGAGTAGAGTTTGTGCAAGTCCTGAGGCAGTCTGTGTTCTTGGAAAATCTTCATATCTTTAATTATGATGATGACAATGGATCCTTCTCCTTTCCCTCTTTAATTATCGCATTATTCAAAATGCCAGACGTTTCCCCTCATTTATTACACTGAGCACCATAAACGTCATATAGAGGCTCTCGTGTATTAATTATCATTTCCTTTATTTGTGTTAATTAGGTTAAACATAAGAGATTAAAACAAACTTACAAACATTATTTTGGAAAGGTTTTACATTTGACTACCAGGTTGAAATAACAAATCTTTTACACATAAAACCAAAGAGAAAATGAATCATTGCCTATTTCCACTCCATTCTACATTTATTATTTGTTAATTCATTTATTTAATACTCATTAGTGTATGTCCACTTACTCCTAAAAAAAAGCATTTGGTGAAACTCAACAGATATATCTGTATCTATCTATTTACCTATCTATATTTAAGGAGTATTTAAAATTATTAAATAAGAATTCATCTTTAACAACTTGCATGGAACCTGCCTGCATCTGGTTTGGGCAACAGGAATTTGGGTAATACGTAATTGTTTACAAAGATATGACTTTTTCATATGGGGTTTTCCTATATTTTCAATTCTCATTGTGATAGGACATGGATTGTATATTTTGTTGGCAAATTTTCCAATGACCTCACCTTCCATGAAGGCAACATACTATGGATATGAAATAAATATTCCTCATTGGTATTTGTCTCTTCCTAGTAACCATATCAAATCATAGAGCTGAAAAGGCAAAACCACTTACTTTTGGCAGCAAGTGGTTGATTCCCTACTGATGTTACTACTTCTATTGGCTTTCTCTCTTACTTAAATCCTATTATGATTTCAGCCTTTATGTAAATGAAAATTCTCATTAGATTAGGATTTAATTTCTATAACATATTTTGAGATTCAGCACAAGATCAACCCTTGGTAAGAACGAGATTCTGACCAAGCAAAACAGAATTCACTGTAATCAAGCTGTAAGATTGTGTCAGAACATCTATGCCTACGAAATGTCTGCTATGCACACCCTTGTTATGTGCTGTGTTTTATACACATTAAAACTTTTAATTGAAAATTCTACAAAGCTGGTATGTATGTGTTTATTTCCAAGATTTTGTGTTTTATTTTGTTTATTTCAAGATTTTATTTATTTGAGAGAGAGAGACAGAGAGACAGAGAGAGCCCAAGTGGGGAGCCTGACATGGGGTTCAATCCCAGAACTCCAGGATCATGACCTGGCATGACCATGGCCTAAAGGCAGACATTTAACCAACTGAGCCATGCAGGTGCCTCTAAAGCTGATATTATTTTAAAGCTGAGGAGAAGAAGGCTCAGAAAAATAGGGGACTCTCTAAGATTACATATTTTATAAATTAGTAATTTTTGTTAGTTATTAACAAATATAACAAATAATTTCACTCACAGTTTAAAAATATTCATTATTGGTGTATGGAAATGCAACAAATTTCTGCACACTGATTTTATATCCTGTGACCTTGCTGATTTCATGTATGAATTCTAGCAATATTTTTGTGGAGTCTTTGGGTTTTCTATGAAGTATCATGTTTTTTGCAAATAGTGAAAATTTGACTTCTTCCTTGCCAATTTGGATGCCTTTTATTTCTTTTTGTTGTCTGATTGCCTTGGCTAGGACTTCTAGTACTCTGTTAAATAGTAGTGGCAAGAGTGGACAATCTTGTCTTGTTCTGGACTATAGGGGAAAGGCTCTCAGTTTTTCCCCATTGAGGATAACATTAGTCATTGGTCTTTGGTATATGGCCTTTATAGTGTTGAGGTATGTTCTATCTATCCCTACTTTATTGAATATTTTTTATCAAGAATGGATGCTGTATTTTGTCAAATGCTTTTCCTGCATCTATTGAGAGGATCATATTATTCTTATTCTTTCTTTCATTAATGTGGTGTATCATGTTGATTCATTTGCAAGAATTGAACCACCCTACAGCCCAGGAATAAATCCCACTTGATCATAGTGAATAAGTTTTTAAGTACTATTGAATTCAATTTGCTAGTATTTTATTGAGAATTTTTGCATTCATATTCATCAGAGATATTGGCCTGCAATTCTCCTTTTTAGTGGAGTCTTTGTCTGGTTTTGGAACCAAGATAGCTTCACAGAATGAATTTAGAAGTTTTATTTCTATTTCTAGTTTTTGGAATAGTTTGAGAAGAATAGACAACCTTTTTAAAAAATGTCTGGTAGAATTTCCCAAGGAAACCATCCAATTCAGGATTTGTATTTGTTGGGAGATGTTTGATTATAGATTCAGTTTCTTTGCTGGTTATGGGTCTGTTCAATTTTCTTTCTCCCTGCTTCAGCTTTGGTAATTTGTAAGTTTTTAGGAATTTGTTCCTTTCTTCCTGGTTGCCCAGTTTGTTGGCATATAATTTTTCATAGTATTCTTTTATAATTGTTTATATTTCTGTGGTGTTGGTTGTGACCTCTTGTCTTTCATTTGTGATTTTATTTAGGTCCTTTCTCTCTCTCTCTCTCTCTCTTTTGATGAGTCTGGTTAGGGCTTTATGAATTTTATTAATTCTTTTAAAGAACCAGCTCTTAGTGTCATTAATCTGATTCCATTGACTTTTGTTGTTGTTGTTTCTATACCATTTATTTCTGCTTTAATCTTTATTATTTCCCTTTTTCTGCTGGCTTTAGGCTTTATTTGCTGTTCCTTTTCTAGCTCGTTTAGGTGTTAGGAATGCCTTGCTGAATCCCAAAGGTTTTGCAATATCATGCTTTCATTTTCATTTGCTTCCATGTACTTTTAAGTTCTTCTTTAATTTCCTGGTTAACCCACTCATTCTTTAGTAGGATGTTCTTTAATCTCCATATATTTGAAGTCTTTCCAACTCTTTTCTTGTGGCTGACTTCTATTTTCATAGCATTATAGTCTGAAAATACGTTCAGAAATTTGTCACATTTCTATACACCAATAACAAAGTAGCAGGAAAAGAACTCAAGGAATCAATCCCATTTGCAATTGCACCAAAACCATAAGATACGTAGGAATAAATCTAACTAAGGAGATAAAAGATTTGTACTCTGGCAACTATAGAACATTTATGAAAGAAATTGAAGAGGATACAAAGAAATGAAAAACCATTTCATGCTCATGGATTGGAAAAACAAATATTGTTAAAATGTCTACAATACCTAAAGCAACCTACACATTTATGCAATCCCTATCATAATACCACCAGCATCTTTCACAGAGTTAGAACAGACAATCCTAAAATTTGTATGGAACCACAAAAAGACCCCAAATGGCCAAAGCAATGTTGAAAAAGAAAAGCAAAGCTGAAGGCATTACAATTCTAGTTATATTGCAAAGCTGTAGTCATCAAGACAGTATGGAACTGGCACAAAAAAACAGAGACATAGATCAATGGAACAGAATAGAGAACCCAGAAATGGATCCACAATCATATAGTCAACTAATCTTTGAAAAACCAGGAAAGAATATCCAATGGAAAAGAGATAGTCTCTTCAACAAATTGTATTGGGAAAACTGAATAGCAACTTGCAGAAGAATGAAATTGGACCACTTTATTACATCATACACAAAAGTAAATTAAAAATGGATGAAATACCTAAATGTGAGACAGGAAACCATTGAAACCCTAGAGAAGAACACTGGCAGCAACCTCTTTGACCTTAGCCATAGCAACTTATTAGACACATTGCTAGAGGCAAGGGAAACAAAAGCAAAAAATGAACTTTGGGACTTCATCAAGATAAAAGTCTTCTGCACAATGAAGGAAACAATCAACAAAACTAAAAGGCAGCCCATGGAGAGGGAAAAGATATTTGCAAATGACCTAGCTGATAAAGGTTTAGTATCCAAAATCAAAAAGAACTTACCAAACTCTACACCCAGAAAGCAAATAATCCAGTAAAGAAATGGACAGTAGACATAAATAGACACTTAACACAGAAGACTTCCAGATGGCTAACAGACAAATGAAAAGATGCTCAATGTCACTCATAATCAGGGAAATCTAAATCAAAACCACAATGAGATATCACCTCACACCTGTCAGAATGGCTAAAGTTAACAACACAAGAAACAGGCGAAGATGTGGAGAAAGAACACTCCTGCACTGTTTGAGGGACTGCAAACTGGTGCAGTCACTCTGGAGAAGAGTTTGGAGGTTCCTCAAAAAGTTAAAAATAGAAGTTCCCTGTGATCCAGCAATTGCACTACTAGATACAAAAATACAGATTCAAAGGGGCACATGCACCCTAATGTTTATAGCAGAATTATCAATAATAGCTAAATTATGGAGAGAACCCAAATATCCATCAGCTGATGAATGGATAAAGAAGTGGTATACACATACTCACAATAGAATATTACTCAGCCATTGAAAATAGTGAAATCTTGCCATTACTAATGATGTGGATGGATCTAGAATGTATTATGCTAAGCAAAATCAGTCAGAGAAAGACAAATGCTGTATGATTTCATTCATATATGGAATTTAAGAAAGAAAACAGATGAACATAGGGGAAGGGGGAAAACAGAAAAAAAGAGAGAGGGAAACATGCCATAATGGACTCAATGACTGAGAATAAACTGATGGTTGGTGGAGAGAAGTAAATGGGAGATGGGCTAGCTGGGTGATGGGTATTAAAGAAGTCACTTGTGATAAGTACTGGGTATTATATGTAAGTGATGAATCACTGAATTCTACTCCAGAAACTAGTATTGCATTATATGTTAACCAACAAAATTAAAAAATTTCAGGAGTAGGCAGTGTGATTTGTATAGAGCCTCCAATAAATCATCAATGGACTCATACTCTTTCTTTCCCTGATCTGCCAACCTGTATACTTGACATTCATCCTCAGGTTTGCCTACCTACCCAAAATTTCTGTGAGTTATGGAATACCTATATTCCACTCAGAAATTAGGAGAAACTATGAGGGAGGATAGAGCTGGTTCTTTGCACTTGTCTGTTTCCCTCTTAAATTATTTTCTTGGAAGCTTCCCCCCCGCCCCCCCGCCCTCAACTCTATAGTGCCATTGGTTAATGATAGCATCATAGGAATGAGTGCAGTGCTATTTGTAGGGAGAATGGGAGGAAGAAAAAAAATCTGTTTCTAAAGCAAAGTCTGAGATGGATTTGAACAGACAATGAATAATCTCTGCCACACACAGCTAGAAAGCAGTATATTCAGGATCTTAATCCAGATCTCACTGATTTACTGACTCATATCACACAGCCTCTCACACATAATGAAAGCACCCAGAATTAAGAAACCAATCTTCAATCTATTTCTTGTGAATATTACAATTTCAGCATAAATTGAGAATAATTAATGTCTGTCGAGTAAATGAATGAATATGGAAGTGCAAGAAAAAGAGAAGGTTGGATTAGTGGAGTTGCACCGACTAGTAAGTTAGGTGATATTTATTCCTATATATACTATTTTTATTTTATAAATAATTGAGGTAGAGCTTAGGAGAGATTGGTACTTGTGGTGAGAAATGAAGAAACAAACTGAATTCTTAAATTTGAATGTTGTGCATATGTTATTTTTAACAATTATCACTTAAAGCATATATGTAAAAACCTTTGAAATCTACAAGGCACTGAAAAGCTACTGGCTTCATTTCATATTCAATCTTTCACTTATTCATCTGTTTTTGAACGATTCATCTACTGGCATGCAGAAATCTATTTCTTCTTTTAATGATTATGCATTTGATAAGTTTTTGATAGCTAAAGTCTCAAAATCTCTAGTGTGAAGTGCAAAATGAGATGGATAAGTAAAACAATTACTGAGTATTTCAGAAACATTTTTTTCAATTGCTATAAAAGCAATTATCAGGATTGTCCCCTTGATTTTCATTTCAAACATGTTTGTCAATGAAATTAAATCAACTGTTCAGCTCTTGATTATTCTGTATTTTAAGTTAAACACACACATACACAGAGTCATATATTTAACCTAATCTAATTATTTTATGAACTTTTCATTGTCTAGTGAGTTCAGTTACTCTCAACGAAAATGCTGAATTTGGCCTTTTTGCAAGTAATAATTAGATATGTGGTGAATCTGCTCCTTTTTGTTTGGAGAAAATTATTTATGTGTGAAGGTACACCTAAATTTGGCACACAGGGCCGAAAGCAGCAGACTATTTCAAGCATACTCAGCTCTAAGGTGTTTGTACTTGAAGCAGATTCCAGAATAAACCAATACCTTCTTCACTTAGTTAAATCCATCACAGTCAGGAATGCCATAAGACTGCCCACATGTCTTTGATGCAGTAACATTATGCTGTGTCAAATATTGCTGAAAATAGATGAGCTGCTGATTAGGACTTGGAAATGATTTTATAATGTGGAACCTCAGGTTATACTGACATTTGTTGAGTAATAATCTGCCTCCTTAATTTGTTGGCAAGCTTTGTCCAAAGCTTCAGGTTTCTTTAATGGCTATATATGCCATGCAAGTTATTAGGCCAGTTCGAAGGGTTGGAGTTGTTTCACAATAATAACTAAAACTAAATGTTACAAATACAAAGGTAGAAATGAATTACCAAAAGCAAGGCAAGCATGTTTTCATTTCTGATAACAAATGTCACATGCCTCATTTTCTATTTGCTGGAAAAAATTTGATTTTGCTGGAAGAGAATTTAAAAAGGGAAATGAACAAAAGGAATGGAATGCATGCAGCTGGTTCTGGGTAGCATGACACTTGCAGAAATCATATGAGTATTAGGAAATATATAACAGGGGTGAGATTTACCTCCAAAATGCAGAGCCATCTCATCTTAAAGTGGTAACAAGAATAGAAAGCTCGTTAATGCCTCTATCTTGCTGCTCCTGTTACTGCTGTGTTGCTATATTCTCATTCTTGAGACCACAGTTGTAGGATATTTTAATCCTCTTCTTTTCTTGCTTCATTTAATAACAGCTGGCAGTAGATGCCTATTTCAGTTACCTGGTCCTGTCAACCTGTATCAGTCACTAGTGCCAGCTCTCAGAAGGTAATCACTTAACCAGGCATCACATCAACTAGTCATTCAAAATAAAGGATCTTTCCAATTTAGAAGAAATCAGTTCTTGAGGGAATTGGTTGTTAAAAAAGTTAGCACCCTGCCTCTTATACAGACACACACATACACACACACACACACACACACACACACACACACACCACCCCTCTTTTTCAGCTGACTATTGCTCTTGGTCCCAAGGTTAAATAGCAGTGCTGGAGAACTGAGAGAGAATAATAAATTCATCAGATGAAAATGACTTATGGGGATGCTGCATGTAGTGTGAAGGCATGTAGCTTGAAATTGGTAACTACATAGCATCCCTGATAACCATCTTTAGAAAGCTTCGGTCCTAATGGTCAAAAAGTTAATGCCTGTGGATTAGGTGTTTTGTCACAGTTCAAGAACAGCAGTTTGTGCACATACACATTCTCTGCATTTGAGCACTGAGAAGTGCAATGTGCATACGTTGGTCTCTTATCCTAAAGACAGGCAAGTCAGAAGTTAGGCTGGGAAGCCCTCAATGGGATTGTAGACTTGAAAATAGCAATTGTTCAATATTTCATCACAAAGAAAGACAGAAAATATAGCTTCACCATTAAGAATTACATTGGCTAAAATGAAGAAGCCCATAGCTCCCTTAGAATGATAAATGGAAAAAAGTCATCCTAGCTATGTGTAAAAATTACATTGATAGCACAGTTTCCTAAAATGTGCTGTGAGATCAAGCTTTGAGATGTCAACTAAAATATTCTTTTCTAATTAAAAATCAATACATATTAATTGTGGAGTGTTCAGAAACACAGATAAGTACAAAGGGGAAAATTACCATTTTTCTTTTATTTTTAAATTTTTATTTATTTATTTATTTTAATTACCATTTTTCTTAAGTCTAGATAACCTATACAAATAAATATCTTGGGACATTTTCTTTCAGATGTCTCTCTCATTTTGCCTCTCTCACATGTCTTCATAATCACATTTTATACCTTCTTTTTCACTCAACATTAAACTTTAATGTACATTACCACGTATTCTTCAAAATCATGATAGTATGTGGTTGTAAAATATTGATTCTATTTTAAAGAATAGAAACAACTCAATCGTATTTCATCTTTGGACAATATTGCAGATTGAATTCCCTAGGAAACCAACTTTGAGACAGAAATTAGTATTCAAGAGACTAATTAGGGGATGCTCTCTGAATTTACACTAGTGTAGAAAGGAAGTAAAATAGGATTGGGCAGAGTAAGAAGTTGGTCCATGATGCAATCATAGCAAAAGACTCAAATGACACCAAAATATTGTGAGCTTCAATTGCAACTTCATAGTTATTCCCAGATTACTTAAAGGGACTGAGTCTTCATACACACATTTCATCAGATGCAGGCTACCCAAAATAGTGGTGAGGTGTTGTTGAAGCAACTTTCTTCAGCTAAGGGCAACTAAATAGCATCTGCTATAGCAATTTTAGAAAGCTCACACTATTATGTCCAGTTAGTTTAAACATTTTGGTTAAATGTTTTGCATAGACCAAATCCAGTCTATCTGCCAGCAGTACTCCTAGCAGCTAGGGAATATGTTAGTTCATTCTGAAGTTTATCTGGATGACACATCATGCCTTCTAAGTCCACATCTTGCATTGTTCAAATATACTTCCTTGTTTAATTTCTGGAAGCAATTCTTTCAAAATTATGATTATCTTACCTTCCTGGAGTAAATTTATAAAAGGAAGATTAGTGAGATAAATGATCATTCCTGCCATCAAAACTGGTCTTTTAAAACTGATATTTAATCATTTCTTTCTTTTATTAACCATTCCAGTTTCTTCTCACCTTCTCTGCTGGTTGACCCAGATCCTCATTCCTAAAGGATCTAAGTCTCCTTTCTGCACGCCTTAGGGAATTATCTAGATGCTGAACATATTCAGCTATACTCCTTGTAAGAGTAGCCTACTTCCTCCAGTTGATTAGGGTCAATTACTCCTATTAGTTGCCAATAGTCTCTAAGCACCTTAAGAATTCTGACGTAGCTGGTAGTACCCTTACCTTAAAGATCAGTAGAATTCCTTCTGGTAGAAGAACTACCATTTGGGAGCGAGGACCTGTAAACCTCCAGAATCTGGAATGTGGGAATGGAAAACAAAATTTTCATGAATGGGTTATTCAGTGATGGTTAGTGAAGCTGCTCCTATTTGCACCCTTTGGTTTATGGGACCCTACATTCTACTTTTGGGGCCAGATCATACTATAATGCAATTGATTTAGAGTATACTGTGCATAAAATCTCATCCTTATAGGGTATTATCTTTAAACTGTTGATTCAACCATACTTTTAGCATGGGGTAAGGACAGAAGGCAACGAAGCAGAAAGCTAGAGAAGTAAGATTGCCCAGAAAGAGGTGATAAATTGCAAAGTCATCACAACAAAGTCTTAACAAACCATAGGGGATCTCTTAGGTTCTAAAAGTGAGACAGCCTTTCAATGCGGTCTCAAAGAGAGACAAAGAGGTTGGCCCTTTATATCCTCACATCAGCCAGTCAGTGGATATAGGATGCTTCAGGGATGAAAGTATGCTGTTGGACAAGATGACTCTTTTTAGATGAAGGCAATTCTTAAATGGAGCTGAGGGCTGTCAACTGGCAGTACTCTAAGCAGTTGGGAGAGTAAATAGATCTTCTATTCTACATAAATGGATGGTGCAACACAGTGTCACTACATATAACTAAGGCATGCACAATTTTGATAAATGTTTTGATAAATATTCATAAGTAGATATCCTGGTGATATGATTTTTTTATTATATAAGCTTTATTTTTGCTATTTTTCGATTTTTGATTAAAAGAAAATCTGCCATAATAAACCCTTTAAAAATGAAATGTTGACATCAGAAGACATTCTTATATTTAGACTCTGTCCTCCACTCATGTGTTTGAATTATCAAATTTCGAATGTGCCATATCTGCTTCTACCTTGAATGGTTATACATTTTGATTGCTTCCATCCTAGAGTAAAACAAATTCTTGAATAAGTAAGACATGGATTCTGTTTCAAAAATTGTATCTAGTACCTGTCTTTGGTTTGAGACTATTACCTTGATTTTCTTGATCTGCCAGTTGCTAGCCAATAGTATGTGGTTGGTTACCTGCTTCTATCTAGCATGCTTTGTCCATTGCCTCATCTTGATGTCTGACATCTGCAGACTTGTTGATTTCAGGCTTTAATACAAGTTCTTTTTTTTTTTTTTAATACAAGTTCTTACCATATTCTACTTTCTCTATATATATGGATAGATGGATGGATAGATAGATGATATATAGATAAATAGATAATAGGTAGATAGATAGAGGATATAGATGTAGATATCTATATAAACGAAATAAGGATATTTATTATAATGAATTGGCTAATGTAATTATGGAGGCTAAGTCCCAAGATCTGTAGTTGGTAAGCTGGAGACCCAGGAAATCTCATGGTGTAGTTCCAGTCTGAGTCTGAGTCTGAAAACAGAAGACCAATGTCTCAGCTCTAAACAGACAGAGAGAAGTATCTTCTTGCCTTGACTTTTTTTTTTTTTTTTTTTCCTATTTGGGTCTTCAGTTGATTGGATGAAGGCTACTCACATTAAAGAGGATAGTCTCCTTTGCTTAGTCTCCTAACTCAAATGTTAATCTCATCCAAAACTCCTTCACAGACACTCAGAATAATGTTTGGCCAAATGTCTGGGCATCTTCCAGTTAGGTTGAGAGATAAAATTTACCATTGTAGGTATATCTTTTGAGTTTTTCTCAGACAAATGCTTACTTTAATATGAACTTAACATACCTTAAGGGACATAAAACTAAACAAAACTCTATCATAATGGGTTAACTGCTTTTCTCAGACAAGGTATCCCCTACCCCAATTTTCAGCATATTTTTAGAATCAATCAGAAATTGAAACATAAACTATTAGAAAATGGTAAAAAGGAACTCTTATGCTGTATCTGCCGTATGCTTTCTGCCCTCCACAGTCCAACCAGAGGAATTAATATAATGAAGAGACCAGCAGAGAAATTTCCTCTTTTGTCAATTTCTTTTCATCTAAGGTGACTTTTTAAAAATAGTGTTTGGATTCTGAAATTGCTTTTTGTATAATGAACAAAATTATTATTATACATTATGAATCAGAATATTATAAATGTGTTCTCTATCTTTGTACTAAATTCCAGTAACATCTAAGAAATATGTATATATAATATGCATTTCTTTTGAGGCCAAGAAGTACATATACAACTACCTACTCAGTATCTCATTTGAATAAAGAATCATAAATTCAGTATGTCTCAAACTGAAGTTATCTCCCTCTTCAGTACTGCAGCTCTTGAAAACTGACCTCAGTGTTTTCTTGACTTGATTTAATTTAGCTTTCTATTAGTAAATCCCAGGATATGCTCAGTTCTTTTGATCTGGAGATTCAGTAGTTTTCTTCTATTATATTTCTAATGTTTTACTTAGTTCTGATCTTTAGGAATGTAACTCTCCATTGTCTTCTATCATTCAAATTACAGCAATTTTATATCTTACTTCTTTAACATTTTGTCCTGTATTATTTTCCCTGATGTGTGCAACATGTCACCAATTATATTTCAACTTGTATTTATTTTGTTGTCTTTCATACTGTAAAGTTGCAGCTCTGTCATATTTAGATTTTTCCACAGTTTTTGTATTTTGTGGTTTTGAATACCTTCTTTGAATATTTCTATCTTTTTCTTGAGCTATTTATCTAGAGAAATTATATTTTCAGGAATTTCTTGGAGGAATGAAGAAATATTTATTAAAATGTCTCCACCTTTCCTTGGCTAAGTCTTCTTGAGGGATAGTCCTTATTTATATTTTGCATGTTCCTTCTCTTCCTTCCCATTTCTCGTCTACATTTCTGCAACCAGAAACTCTATGTGATTTCAAATCCCATGTAAATCCCATCATGAGCTAGAATTTCACCCAGTAATGCTCTATCCACTACTCTTCTTTATCTTTAATTTTTGTTTCTCTTGTCCATATTGAAATAAACTTGTAAAGATTGTTCTGAGGTTTTCAGAGATCCACAATGACAAAATTCTCTCCCCAGTAAATACAAATTGTCCCTTAGTTATCATTTGCAATGATTGGTCCATCTCTTTTGCAGGAGAAATAGCCTTGATGCTGGAACATGTAATGGAAGATTTTCCCCATAATGGTCACATCACTGCGATCATGATTATAGGTAAGAAAACTCAATGTGTGTCAATGAAGGCTGTGATTTCCAACAGTCAGGTTGTGCCTGTGAAATGTGATCCCGTATCTCTTTGGAACATGTAATGTACCGTGTGCTTTGGTTTGTAATTGCAGGTGTAAATATCAATCTGGTCTTGCAATTTGGCCTCTGAACATGCAATTTGCCATTTTATGATTCTGCTTGTGTTTGTGTTCAGGTGCAGTAGTAAATGTGCCTCCGAGAGGCAGTCACTCTGAGTCTCACCATGTTTTCACAGTCCATTAGATGACAGACTCCAATTCAGAGAATGTGGAAAACCAGCAAGGCTGATGAATCTCTATTATTAAATTTACTTCTGTTGGTTACTTACAGATCAAACACGATTCATCTGCATATTAAAGCTATTTATAGTTTGATGTGGTAACTTATTTTTCAATATGTTGCTAAAAGTCTAGTGGATTTAAACGAGTTCTCTTCAAGGAAAGGCAATTTGAGTCTAATTCAGATTGTAAGAGTGAAAATGTATCTTTTCAAAAAAACAAATGTGAGAAATAATCAAAATAGTGCACATCTATCTAAAGATATGTCAGAAAGCCTTAGCAAAGCAAACTAGAAAATAACCATTTTAGATGATAATAGAGAGCTCTTTAAGATTTATGTTGTTGTAAATAAACTAAATTATATAAAATATGCATATATATACAGAGACTAATAAAAAGAAAAAGTTGGTGTAGAGGAGTCAATGAAAAGTAAGGCTTTTTGTAGATCTAACAGTCTAGCAAAGGATAGATAATTTATAACTTTGAAACATAAGAATTTGACAAGTGACACTCTATTTGAGTTTTTAAAATCAACTTTTTATTTGAGAATAGTTTTAGATTTACCAAAAAAAAAACAAAAAACAAAAAACATAAAGTAAAGAATTCTCATATACTCTACACACAGTTTCTCCTATTATTAATATATTATAAAGGAGTGTCACAATTAATAAATCCATGTTGATATAATATTATTAACTGAAGTCCATACTTAATTCAGATTTCCTTAGTTTTTATGTCATTTTTCTGTTCCAGGTTGTCATCCAGGATACTACATTATGTTTAGTTGTCTTGTCTCCTTAGGCTCTTCTTGGCTGTTGACTTTTTGAGACTTGACTTGTTTTTGATGACCTCAAAAGTTTTGAGGACTGCTGGTCAGGTATTTTGTAAAATATTTCTTAATTAGGATTTATCTGGTGTTTTCTCATGACTAGACTAGATTGATGGGTTTTTGGAAGAGAGGTCACAGAGGTAAAATCTATTCTAATCATGCTATATCAAGGTAACATGCAATTAACATGACTTCATTGCTGATATTAAGCTTGATCACATGGATGAGGTAGTATTTGCCACATTTCTCCACTGTAAGTTTTACTTCTTTCCTGCTTCCCAGTATGTACTTTGTGGAAGGAAGTTACTATGTGTAGGTTATATTTAAAGAGTGAGGAGATACGTGCCAATTCCTTGTGAGTGGAGCATCTATATGAATTATTTGGAATTCTTCTTTAACGAAGTTAGTCTATTATTCATTATTTACTCAACCAATTATTTATATTAGAATGGATTCCTAGATATTATTTTATACTTTTAGATCATAATATAATAGTACTTTATTTATTTTCTTGCTTAAATTATTCCAGCTCTGGCCATTGGGAACTTTTTCATTTGACTCCTGTGTCCTTTTGACATACTTCATCATTGTGTTTTTTATTTTGTTTGGCTTTTTTTTACTTCACTACCAAATGCCCCAGGCTCATCTTAAATATTTGCTGCTCAGTCCTAATATCAATCACTTTTGTAAAGATCCTTAGAGAAGTTCCTTAGGAACTGAGATCTAGGTACTAGGTATGCACATTTCTACTGGGACATCGTGGCTTCTAGGCCCTCTAAGCTGACATAGAAGGAAATACTAACCCACACATAATACATATATCTACAAATATTTCTATCCCTAATCACTTTACCTATATTAGGGCTAAACAGGAATTCATACTGAGTGTCCCCTACTCTAATTCATTACCTCATGGATTATTCTGTGCCCCTCCCCTTGATTATTTTTAATCCCACACTCTAATAATACTGAGAAACCTGCCCCCATCATTTACCACCCATTTACTCAATTACTTAATTTCAGTGTACATGTAAAATGATCTCAGAATTGTTTACCTGTATCCCCATGGGACATAACTTTATCAACTAGAGTAGAATGTCCATGTTCCTTTTAGTTTTGGTTGTACAGACTCCATTTTGTTACTTAAGTCAGTTAACTTTCACTCCAGCCCCTTTGGGAAGATTATTTGATATATTCATAATACAGTTATATTCTTTTGACACATTCTGAATTCTGTAATGGAATATCCCAACTTCCTTAAAATATTTTTTATTTTTATTTTTTTTAAGATTTTATTTATTCATGAGAGACACAGACAGAGAGGCAGAGGGAGAAACAGGCTCCATTCAGGGAGCCTGATGTGGGACTCAATCCCAGGACTCCAGGATCATGCCCTGGGCTGAAGACAGGCACTAAACCACTAACTCACCCAGGGATCCCCTATTTTTTAAATTTATATACATTAATCATCATTCTTTAAAGTTCCGTGGGTTTGAAAAATTTAGTATCATATATCCACTATTAAAGTATCATACAGAGGGGCACCTCGGTGGCTCAGTGGTTGAGCATCTGCCTTTGGCTTAGTTCATGATCCCAGGATCCTGGGATTGAGTCCTCCATCAGGCTCCCCACAGGGAGCCTGCTTTGATAGGTTTGTTGGATTGGACACAACTGAGGAAAAAAAAATCAGTGAGCTTAAAGACATGTTAGTAGAAACTGACATTACCAATTTCTGACAGAGCAACAGGAACTCTCATTTATTATTGGTGGGCATTTTGGCAATTTCTTACAAAGATGAACACAACAGTCATCCTTCTAGGTATTTACTTAATTGATTTGAAAACTTATATCCACAAAAATACTTGCATGCAAATATTTATAGCAGCTTTCTTTATTATCGCCAACAAGTGGAAGTGTCCAGGATAGTATTCAGTAGATAATTGTATAAAACACTATAGTACATCCGTAGAACAGAATACTCTTTATTTATTTATTTCTGTTACAATCTTTTTTATTTTCATCATTTATCATTCATTCTTTCTTAAAGTTTCCATCTATCTATGTTACCTATTTATTCTTGCATATTTGTCTATTTTTTAACTTAGAGCCCTTAACATATTAATCATAGTTATTTTATCTTTAAAAATATTTTATTTATTTATTCATGAGAGACACACAGAGAGAGGCAGAGACATAGGCAGAGGGAGAAGCAGGCTGTCTGTGGGGATCCTGATGTGGGACTCAATCCCAGGACCCTGGGATCATGATCTGAGCCAAAGGCAGATAGATGCTCAATTACTGAGCCACCCAGGTGCCCCAATAATAGTTATTTTAAATTTCCTGTCCAATACTTTCAACATCTGTCATATCTAAATTTGGTTCTGATCATTGCCTTGCTTTTTCAGACTGTTGGTTAGTTTGTTTTCCTTTTGATGTGCCTTGTAATTTTCTTATTGAAAGTCAGACAGGTTAATGTTTTGGGTAATAGGAACTGATTGAAGGATTAAATAGGCCTTTAGTATCAGGCTTTGTATTAATCTAGCTAGGAATAGGACTGTGTTCAATATTTGTGCAGCTGCATGTGCCTAAAGAATAAATTCCTGTAGTGTCCTTGTGATTGTCTCCCCTCAGGACTTCAGGCTTCCTTAAATACTCCTTCTTTTGAAGAATCTGTGTCTTGTGGCTCTTTGAAATTATAATCCACTGTTACTATGCCAGAGTTCCCTTGGTGTGGTAGTAAGGTATTGGGATGGGAGGCATTGTATAATCTAATAGAATCTTTATGTTCTAATAGATCTGTGATAGAACTGTGAACTTCACAGATATTTCTCCTTGATAGAGTGCTTTCTCATCCTGTTCCCCTGCACCCCTCTCTGGCTATAGTAGTCCTAATTTATTTCATTGAAGCCTAACTCTTGTTGACTAATGTTTTTTTCCTCCTTCAGTAAGACAGAAAGGCTAGATAGGCTGTAATGGAAGGGATTTCCTTCCTCAAGCTGGGATAAGGTTCTGGCAAACTCTTTACCCCTGGAAACTGCGCCTTTGTTATAGAGAAGGCTCTGTACATGTTTCACAATGATTTTTCTACTCCTCACTTTGGCAGAGTCCCAAGAGAATCTTTCTTAGTTCTTCCCTGTGAAAATCCAGTGAGGCTCCTACAGGTAGCACTCATCATAATGTGGGAGTTCCCCTGATACTGTAGTCCCCAGGAATTTATCACTTTACCAATGCTACTCCATACTCCAGCTCCAGCAATTTATCAAAATTATCTTTTAAGCATTCTTACCAGTAACTGTATGTTTCCTTTGTATAACTGAGGTTTCAGATAAGCAGATCTCAGTTGCTGTATCTCACAGATGTGCCTATCTCTCTTGATTTTGGAGTGATGGTTTACCTGCAAACCTCAGTTCTCTGATGGGTCCAAAAAGAGTGCTTTTTAGTTTGTGAAACTTTTTTTGTTTAGGGATTTAAGTGGCAAACTTCCAAGCTCTTTACAGGTTAGTGCTGAAACCAAAAGTCACCTATGTGCTGTTTTTGATACAGAGTTCTGAAATTTCATTTTTTTTTTTTAGTTTTTTAGAGATTTTTTATTTATTCATGAGAAACACACAGGAGCAGGCTGTCTGTGGGGAGCCTGATGTGGGACTTGATCCCAGGACCCTGGAATTATGACCTGAGCCAAAAGTGGACACTCAACCATGGAGCCACCCAGGCACCCATGAGTTCTGAATGAGTTCTGAAATTTTAAACCTTCCCAATAAATTCTGGGGGGAAGTCAAACACTAAGATTTGTGAAATCTTACAGTGATTTGAGAGTATATCTCAAAATGGTCAGAATAGCAAGGTTAAATTAAATTTGGTAAGTGATATTAGTTAAGGATTAGTGAGAAGGAAATTCTATTAAACTAAAATGTCCATTTCAACTGAGATGCAGAATTCTCTTAACTCATTAACTGTAGCTCTTATGAGAAGAGTCCTTCGTTTGCTTATTTTTAGGATAACAGATATTATATATACATTTGTTCTCTTCATTAGTAATTCTATCAAACCTAGCTATTTGTTTACTCTGTTACCAGATATCAGTGGCCAGCTGGTTATAGTTTTGTGTTACAAAATATGGGCAACATGCCTTAAGAGAAAATAGCCTCTAAATCTTAAGTTATAATAATTCTAAATATACAGACAGATAAACACATGGCAGGCATTGTCACTCTTTAAACAAGAAAATTCTTTATAAAAAAACATATTTTACTTAACATCTCCTTGTCTGAAATGGCTTTATATTTAAATGGACTACTTTGCTGTGGTTGAATTTTTACACCATTTAATGAGCACAGCTCTCAATTTTGTTGTAAGAGTCTCTGAATTTCTCAAAATTATAAATGTAAAGATGATGGGACTCTTGGCTGGCTCAGTTGGTAGAGTGTGCAATTCTTAATCTCAGGGTTGTAAGTTCAAGTCCCATATTGGATATAGAGATTACTTTTAAAAATGTAATGATGAGCAGTTTTTCCAGAGAGAGCTTCAATGGTTTTTATTAGTTTGTAAAGGAGGTATATAAGGTAAAAATATTTAAGAATATGATAGATTTAAGTATTTAACTAACTCTGTGATCCTAATTTCTGAATTCCATTACAAATAACATCAGTGACAAAATATAACTCTTAGGATCCTAACAGTCATTGAATTATTACTTACAAAGATATTTTTGCAGTGGAACGTATCTACCAACAAAAGAGATATAACTTTTCTTTCTGTTTCTTTTTTGGTATAATATCTCTAATTTATTAACAATTAATCCCTGCATGACAGCAAATACCATATTTCAAAATTCTTTAACAATGGCATTCAGCAATAGGTGTTCTCATTATACAGGGATATTTCCTCAAATTCAGTTTGTATTTAGATGTGTTTCTTCCTACCACTTTGCTACTGGCTCTAATTTCAAAGTAAAGGAAAAATTTTCAGATTTCAATAAGCTGCTCTCCAGGATAACTAAGGTTCAAACAATGTTTGGAATATACCACTATATCAAAAGAAAGGTTTATTAATTTGAAATGAGAAAACAAATGCTATTCTATTTCCATTACTTTGTAGATGGGTAGACTTGGACAAGTCATTTCACATCATAAAAACTTATTTTCTTCATTTGTAAAACATGGGTGGTGGTTTTCCATTCCATTTTGCTGAGTTGTGGCTATAACAAAAGTACATGTGTATTTATTATGCATGGAATATATATATTTATATATAATATATAACTTGTGTTATATTGTAATATATTATATATATAAATGTTATCTTCTAAGTGAAAAAGTACTAGAGTAATTTTAATAATCTCACTTTATTGACTTAGATAAACTGCTTACATAAATAATGTTTTTAGAAAAGAAATAATAAATCTCAAAACTAAAGCCTTGTCAAAGGTACTTCATGTTTTCCCCTAGCTTTATTGAGATATAGTTGACATATAACATTGTATAAGCTTAATGTGTACAATGTGATGATTTGATACACGTATATATTGTGAAATATTTACCACAATAATGTTAGTCAACACATCCTTCACCTCACATAATTACTATTTTGTTGCTGTTGTTACAGTAAGAACATTTAAGATTTACTGTCTTGGCAACTTTCCAATATGCAATAAAGTATTGTTAACTGTAGTCATCATGCTGTATATTAGATTCCTAGGCTTTATTCTTCTTACAACTGTAGGTTTGTGCCCTTTTACCTACATAGTTTGAATTTTCATAGCTAAATAAATTTATTTTGAGAAGTGGATTGAAAGCTAAAGAGTAACTTGTTACCAATATTCAGAATTTACTTAATTTTAACAATGGAATGAGTCACCAACCATTTCCAGTAATTTCCAGTTGAGCTTTTGGTTGCTAAAAATGAAAATGGAACTTTAATCATGTTTCAAGATGTTAATACCTTGACATGGAAAGACAAGCTATGGATCCTGTTAATTCTTGAATGGTAATAGAAGTTTCTCAAACCACAGACCAATTTGGGCTCAGATGCCTGCATTTATGAGACAGCTGGACATAATTGGAAACCTCATTTCTGAGAATTAAGGTTCTGAATCTGGTTGCCCAGTGAAATCTAGGGAGCTTTTAAAAGTCCTGATAACCAAGACAAAATATAGAAAATTTAAATCTACATCTTTAGGGGTAGGACACAGGCATCAGTGTGTTATAAAGGTGAATCCAAGGCAATTTCCAATGCACAGCAGTTTGAGAACTATTGTGTGTGTTAAACGTACGGACATGAACTGATCATCACCTAGCCAACTTAAAATAATGCTGCAAAGTCCTTTCTAACTATGTGTAGATTTCTCCTTTCATACCCAACAACTGAACCAACCAGCATAAAACAATTCACTCAAACAGTTAATAAAGCAACTATAAACTTTATAAAATATACTTGACTTTCCTTATTCCTAATTTACCCTTGGACTTTCCTTTCTGATTATCACATTGTTTTCTCAGGTGGATTGCTTATTTTAAAGCAGTGTTGGCAGAACAACTTTTGAACAAAAATCCTATTACATGTGTGTGAATAACTATGCATTTGATACTGAGTACAAAATTTTCTCTTTCTTCAGTTTAAAAAAATAGTCGATCTCTAGTAGGGTATAAGCAACCTTAATAATAACTCTAGCTAATTGTATAATAAACAAAAAAAATCACATACCCAAATACAGACAATAGTAGTAGTACCAGACCCTAAAAAATCCTCCATCTTACCATCACGATACATTATTTTCAAACATTAAGGAATGACTGAGTTTGATAAGTATCTCTCTTTCCTTCAAGCTGGTCTGACTCTCAGAAGCCATTTCAGACAAGCTCGCAACCCAGGAACTCCTTCACACAGGAAGCACATATGAATGTTGGCAATGAAGCGAGCATATGTCATCTCATCATTGGGCCAGACACAGAGACTCACAAGCTGAACACCTTATATTTAGTTCACTTATTCCACATTGAGAGCAAATTTATGTTCCTATCCATTAGAAGGGAGATATGATAAACCACCGCCATTTTTTTTTCTTTTTAAATCGAGAGTGATATAATGGCTACAACAGAATCAATTGCTTTGAAAGTAATGGGGTGAGGCTGTCCACACCATTACTTTCAGCTTCGGCTTCTTGCCAATTCCATCCAACAGACATTGTAACTGAGTTCAGTGATTTGCACATTCTGTATTTGCAAGTTTGCAGAGTTTTTGGATTCTTCCCCTTTCAGTGCCAACACACACACACACACACACACACACACACACACACACACACACGGGAAATAAGGAGGGCTGGATTTCAGCAGTTTCTAGAAGGAAATTCAGGCCCCACTGTACGTTTTGGAGCTTATGAGTATTATTTATAATATTACACAGTCTTTGTGCCTTTGCACAAAATTTCTCATTTCACAAAAAACTACCTTTTAGTCAAGATAAGTTGACAGCTGTGTCTCAGAAAACCTTTTCCTATGTTTCTGGTGGGTCACTCACCATGGCTGAGATTTAATTACCACTCCACAAAAAATGCCATCAGTGGGGAGAAACAAACAAAACATCCTACTAGTTTGATTTAAACAGGAATGAGTCTGAAGAATACAGAGAATAGTGTCTAATTATTTTTCCATTTTTATTTCCATCAAACCACATTAATTCTGGAACGTTTATTTGTTTATTTGTTTATTTATTTGTTTATTTATTCATTTATTTATGGAACGTCTTTTAAAAGATGAACATTGATTTTCAAATTGGGACTTGAGATATGCATGTATGTTTCCTTTTCTCAGGAACATATCTTGCATCAGGCCTTGTATTGTGAGGATACAGGTGTTCATGCTTTTATATAATTGAAATGTACATCTAGGTCTAACATTATCTATCTATCTATCTATCTATTTAAAAATCAAATATAATGTAACAAAATAAAATGCCTACAGTCATTTATCCATTTAGAGAAAAATTCTTTTGTGTAGCAAACTTTTTAGAGATGCAGATATTTTAAGAAGTGACAAAGATTCCTGGTCTAGGAAGGAAATGGGAAGCAGTGCCACTTTTAAGTTATTTCTGATTGGCTAGATCTGGAAAACAATATTTGGCATGAGAAAGAGGAGGAAATGTAGATTGCCTCAGAGCTTATTCTTAAGTGACTTCAAAACTTATTTGGGTCCATTTAATGAAAATCCAAAGGTAATTACTATATTATATTAGTTTTGACTTATTTTTAATTCCTTAATGCTTCAAAGTTTTGCCATATTCACACATTCTTAAAATCTCCTGAGATAAGCTCTGGGTCAATCAACATTTCTCTCTTCTTTCTTCAGGTTCAAAGGCTATCTTAGCAAAATTAAACAACAAAATGATAAACAGGTAAGAGAAGCAAAGGAAAAGTGCCCCTAAGAGCATATCAGATAAAAATAGACCATTATCACTGTAAGTCCAAGGGATAGAGATAGAGGACCTTGAAATTAATCTTTTCAAAAGAGACTTAAGAGGATAAGAGAAATCCTAAACACTACCCAATCATTCAACAGACAGTCATCAGAGTCAACATTTTTCTCCCTCCTTGAATTTGGGAAAGACCTTACAAAACTTCTTCATCTGTAATCTTCAAACTTTTCAGCATCTGGAATTCACATTTTTGAAAGAATTGATTCAATGATAAGTAATAATTCATTGTGATAGTTCATTTTATTTGCTAACTTGGCTAGACCACTGTAACCAGATATTTGATCAAACACTTATCTGGAAGACTTTGTCTAATATCCCCATTTTATAATTTTGTTCATCAAAGGACATAATGAATTATCATTCATCAAAGCTATATGTGTTAGAAGGTGGAGAGAATACGTCTTCAACAACTCCTATATTAGTTTGAAAAGAAAAAAGCAAAACTGAAACAAGTTATGTAGGGTGCAAAAGGAAAACTCAAGGACATAATAAAGTTTCAAAAAGTAACAGCCAAACAGTCTTATATGACACATATTTTGCTCCATAGGTGGAAGAGCAAAAAGGAGAGGAACAAAGAGAGGGAGAAAATGAAGGGGGAAGAGAACTGCCCAAGAGATGGTGGAATGTTAGCCAACATGCTATCATCATTTATCAACTGTTTGGTTTGGGAGGATTTAATGGACCCTGCATCAAATGTTCAACATGGTCAACATGATGGGGAGGTGACAGAGATGTGGAATTGCCCTGGGTGTGTGAGGGCATGGGGGAGATGGGAACGATCTCGGCAACTCTCAATAAGTCAGAGGGCCTCAAACTGACCTTTGCCTTCTGATCGTAATTGTTATACTTAAAATTTAGAATAGACTTAAGTCCAGCTAATAAAACAAATGATGATTAGCTAGATAAGCATCATTTTTTTTGATATGAGGACAGTTTCCATTAGGCTTTTGAATCATCGGAAATCCCTAGAAATTTAGAGAGTAAAGGCTAGGAACATTTGCCTAGTCCAGCATTTCTCATCTTACAGATGAGGAAATGGAGGCTATATAGAAGGTTAATGATGTCTTTGACTGAATGGAGTCATAGAATCACTAAACAACACTGACATTGATTTTTGGGTTTTGGTCTGTGTTTTTAAGTTTTAGATTTTTAAAAATTATTTATTTGAGAGAAAGAGAGAGATGTGCATGTGCATACAAGTGGAGGTAGGGACAGAGGGAAACAGAAAATCCTCAGACTCCCTGCTGAGTATGGAGCCTGATGCAGGGCTCTATCCCAGGACCCTGAGATCATGACCTGACTAAAACCAAGAGCTGGGCACTCAACAGACCAAGCCAACCACGTGCCCCTAGATTTTTTTTTTTTTTTTTAATTCTGTACACTTTTAGTACTCCTTCCTAAGGTAAATCTTCATTCCTAATCAGATGCAGGTACACAAGTTTCACATTCGACTTGCTCCCAGCTTTCCCCATTCACTTTATCATAATTTCTTAGAAACTTTTAAAAATGGAAGACATATGTTGTTTTAAAATAAGCCCCCAAGAGTACACTTGAGTCAAATTATGTTCGTGACTACTAGAAACACTTACATACCTGCCACCTGTCCCACCGGCTAATATGGTAGATTGGCTCTCTTTCTCTCTTCTCTGTGGTCCACACAGAAATTGGTAACCATAAAACAAATTCTTGGTAAAGAGTATTAAGATGTGCTACAAATTGAACATTGTGGCTGAAACAATAATTCAGTAGTCCCACAATGTGTAGTTTGTCCCTGAAATCAAAAGTAAAAAAGTTAATTATCTTAAAATTATTTTTCTTCTTTTCTCTTGAAAAACAGCACAAAGGCAATGCACTCATTTGGAAATTAGAGGCCAGTCTGTGATTAAGACAATGATTTAATCATGCGGAGAAGGATGGCCAGAACATTTATTTGTGTTCAATGAGCTGAGATAATTTCACCCTTCTTTCTAGATCTCCCAGGAAAAGATTTTTTAGGGCCATTCAAAAATGGAATGCCTTTAACACTCACCCTTTATTTTAAGGACCGAGAGGAATGTTTGAGTCATCCTAATTTCACAGAAATTTTCCTGAAAGGGGAGGAATGTGTCTCTTTGCTTTGCATGTCCTTGGCCTTAAATGTACTGAGTAGATGGGGGAATTTGACGGCTTTTGTTCTAAAGTTAGCCCTCATTCTCTATTTCAGACTCCACGGGGGAAGGACTGAACTTTGTAATTAATACTCAGGAAATTAGCAATCAGCAATGAGAGAGAGAAGAAATGGGTAAGTGGACAGATCTCAACCGCCCCTGACAGGCAAAGGCCAGTGAGCTGCTCACAACAGCAGAGATTCCAACAGTAGCAGAACTCTCTTTTTAGCTTGTTTTGATTCTTTTAAATGTACTCCATTCAGTGTCCCAGAAGTGTAAAAGCAGGTCTTATTTTTGCCACTGTGCCCCTGGCTAGTTAGCTTACCTTTTGCTTTGTTTTGTTTTGTTTTTGTTTATAAGGGAGTAGTTGTTTTTGCTGCATTGAGAAGTACTCTGATGAGCCAAAATTAGATTCTTCACCAGAATTCAAAGAAGAAAAATATTTTTTCTTCTCCTCTTGCATAGAAATAATAGTACCTTAGAATTAGCTTTTGATCCAGCAGGACTTGAGAGGGCAGGCTGTTTATCTTTATAATAAAGAACCATTGAAAAATGAAAATTGAAAATTTCTTGAAAGGAGTGCCTGGATGGCTCAGTCAGTTAAGTCTATGCCTTCTGCTCAGGTCATGATACCAGCGTCCAGGGATGGAGCCTGGCATCTGGCTCTTTGCTCAGTGGGGAGTCTGCTTCTCCCTCAATCTCTGCCCTTACACACATATACTCTCTCTCCTCTCTCTTAGATCAATCAATCGATCTTAAAAGAAAAGAAAATTTCTTGAGAAAGCAGGCTGCTTATTAGAGGAGTCATGAACAAGAGTCAGCAGGGATCCTGCTCCTTGGGGACCACTAATGTTGACCTTTTTAAAAGGAGAACTTATTGGGAAGAATAACAAACTTACTTGATTCCATTATATACAGAAGTGAGAGAATGTCCATAAAATTAGATTCTCAGGGAATTGTTTCTTTTTTTTTTTAATTTATTTTTTATTGGTGTTCAATTTACCAACATACAGAATAACCCCCAGTGCCCGTCACCCATTCACCCCCACCCCCCGCCCTCCTCCCCTTCTACCACCCCTAGTTCGTTTCCCAGAGTTAGCAGTCTTTACGTTATGTCTCCCTTTCTGATATTTCCCACACATTTCTTCTCCCTTCCCTTATATTCCCTTTCACTATTATTTATATTCCCCACATGAATGAGAACATATAATGTTTGTCCTTCTCTGACTGACTTACTTCACTCAGCATAATACCCTCCAGTTCCATCCACGTTGAAGCAAATGGTGGGTATTTGTCATTTCTAATAGCTGAGTAATATTCCATTGTATACATAAACCACATCTTCTTTATCCATTCATCTTTTGATGGACACCGAGGCTCCTTCCACAGCTTGGCTATTGTGGCCATTGCTGCTATAAACATCGGGGTGCAGTTGTCCCGGTGTTTCATTGCATCTGTATCTTCGGGGTAAATCCCCAACAGTGCAATTGCTGGGTCGTAGGGCAGGTCTGTTTTTAACTCTTTGAGGAACCTCCACACAGTTTTCCAGAGTGGCTGCACCAGTTCACATTCCCACCAACAGTGTAAGAGGGTTCCCTTTTCTCCGCATCCTCTCCGACATTTGTGGTTTCCTGCCTTGTTAATTTTCCCCATTCTCACTGGTGTGAGGTGGTATCTCATTGTGGTTTTGATTTGTATTTCCCTGATGGCAAGTGATGCAGAGCATTTTCTCATGTGCATGTTGGCCATGTCTATGTCTTCCTCTGGGAGATTTCTGTTCATGTCTTTTGCCCATTTCATGATGGGATTGTTTGTTTCTTTGGTGTTGAGTTTAAGATATAATTGACATTAAATGAATTGCCCATATTAAAATGTATAATCAGATAGGTTTTGAATGCTGCTCCAGGATTGTAATTTCTAGAATTATACACAAATAGAGTAATACACATATATTATTTTTGTGGCTTATTTCACTTACTGTAATTATGTAGAGATTTATACATGTTGCATTTGTCAGTAGTTTATTCCTTTTTATTGCTGAGTAGTATTCCACTGCATGAATGTAGGACAATTTTTTAATCCATTCAGCTATTAATGGACATTTGTTTATAACTGCTAATTATATCTGCTTCTAGTTTGGGCTATAACAATGTTGCTATGAAAATTCATGCATGAGGCTTTTTGAATATATTGTATTCATTTCTCTAGGAGTAGAATTGAGCAATCACCTGGAGGATATATATGTTTAAGTTTTTAAGAAACAGCCAAACTATTTTACAAAAGGAATGTTTTACCAATAATTATAAGAGTATCAATTGCTCCACATTATCACCAATGGTGGGTCAGTCTTTCAAATTTCCTGAATCTTGTTCTGTTATTATTTATAATTTGGTCTCATTTTGATCACAGAAGTACTTTGTATTACCGTCATCTTCTTTTTTTAATCTATTGAGACTTGTTTAATGACCCAGAATATAGTCTATTTGTATAGATGCTCCAAGTACACTTGGAAAAAAATGTATTCCATTCTTGAATGGAATGTTCTCAAAATATCAATTAGGTCAAGTAAGTTGATAAGATTTTACAAGTCTGCTATACTCTTAATGATTTTCTACCTATTCCATCATTTATTGAGAGTGCAGCATTGCAATTTCTTTTATTTTTTATTTTTTATTTTTTTTTATTTTTATTTATTCATGGTAGTCACAGAGAGAGAGAGAGAGAGAGAGAGGCAGAGACATAGGCAGAGGGAGAAGCAGGCTCCATGCACCGGGAGCCCGACGTGGGACTCGATCCCGGGTCTCCAGGATCGCGCCCTGGGCCAAAGGCAGGCGCCAAACCACTGCGCCACCCAGGGATCCCTCTTTTATTTTTTAAAAGATTTTATTTATTTATTCATGAGAGACACAGAGAGAGAGAGAGGGGCAGAGACACAGGCAGAGGGAGAAGCAGGCTCCACGCAAGGACCCCGACGTGGGACTCGATCCCGGGACTCCAGGATCACGCCCTGGACAGAAGGCAGGCACCAAACCGCTGAGCCACCCAGGGATCCCCCAGAATTGCAATTTCTAACTATAATTGTGGATTTGTCTATTCTTACAGTTCTATTGGTTCATATGTATTTTGAAGCTCCATTATGCTCATAAATGTTTAATTGTTGTTACATCAATTGCTCCCTTTATAATTATGAAATTATCTTCTTTATCCTAGTAACATTCTTTACTATGACATCTACTTTGTCAAATAGTAATATAGCGATTCAAATTTTCTTGTGATTACTGTGAACATTCTATATCTTTTCCCATCCTTTTATGTTTAACCTATTTGTGCCTTTATATATGAAGTTCCTTTCTTGTATATAGCATATAATTAAATCTTGTGATTTTATCCAAAATGATAATATCTGTCATTTAATTCGAATGTTTATATCCTTTATATTTGATTTTTATTAGTAATATGATTAGAGTAAAATCTTTTTGTTTCCGTTTATGGCATTAATATTTTGTTGGGGATTTTTTGAGATATAATTGACATATAACATATTAGTTATAGGTGCACAATATAATGATTTGATATTTGAATACATTGCAAAAGGATTACCACAATAAGTATAGTTAACATCTATCATCATACATAGTTACATTTTTTCTTTTTTCTTATAATGAGAATTTGAAGGATTTATTCTTAGCAATTCTCAAATATGCAATACAGCATTAATTATAGTCACCATGCTGTAAATTCTATTCTCATGCCCTATTCATTTTATAGTTGAAATTTTGTACCTTCTGAGCCTCAATAACAATTCTGCCCCCTCCTCCACTACAACTCTGGTAACACAGATCTGTTCTCTGTATCTATAAGCTTGTTTTATGTTGTTGTTGTTCTATATATAAGTGAGTGCATACAGTTGTGTGTTTCTGCTTGACTTCTTTCACTTAGCATAATGTCTCAAGTTTCATCCATATTGTTGCAATTGACAAGATTTCATTCTTTATGGTTAAGTAGTATTCAATTGTGTTTAAGTACACTACATCTTTAACCATTCATCCATCATTGGACACTTAAATTGTTTCATGATTTGGCTATGGTAAATAAGGCTGAGATGAATGGAGGGTGATGTATATATCTTTTTGAATCAGTGATTTCATTTTCCACAGGTGAAGCCCAGAGTGGAATTACTGGCTTGTATGGTAGTTCTATTTTTAATATATTGAGGAATCTCTATACTATTTTCCATAGTAGCTGAACCAATTTACATTCCAACCAACAGTGAGCAAGGGTTCCCTTTTCTCTACATCCTTGCCAACACTTATTATTTCTTGAATTTTTTATAATAGTCATTCTAACAGCCATGAGGTGACCTCACTGTAGTTTTGACTGCATTTCCTGGATGATTGCTGATGTTGAGCATCTTTCCATGTGCTTATTAGTTATATGGATGTTTTCTTTGGAAAAATGTGTATTCAGTTTTTCTGCCCATATTTAAAATTGGGTTATTTGATTTTTTTCTATGGATTTATAGTTCTTTATATTTTCGGGTATTAACTCATTTTCAGAGATTTGATTTACAAATATGTTCTCCTACATTGTTAGATTGCCTTTTCATTTTGTTGATTTCCTTTGCTGTGCAGAAGCTTTTAAATTTGATGTAGTCTCACTTGTTTATTTTTGCTTCTGTTGAATTTGCTTTTCCTGTCAAATCCAAAATAGACCCTCACCAAGACCAATATAAAGGAGCTTACTGCCATGTTTTCTTCTAAGTGTTTTATGGTTTCAGATCCTACATTCAAGTCTTTAATATATTTTGTGGTAATTTTTTGTCTATGGTATGATACAATCAGTTTCCTTATTTGCATGTGGCTGTCTAATTTTCCTAACACAATTTATTAAAGAGACTGTCTTTTCCCCATTGTATACTCTTGCCTCTTCTGTCATAAATTGAACATATATGTGTGGCTTGATTTATGGGCTCTTTATTCTTTTCCATTGATCTATGTGTCTGTTTTTCTGTCAATACCATAATGTTATGATGACTATAATCGTATAATATAACTTCAAATCAGGGAGCATGATACCTCCAACTGTGTTCTTTAAGCCTGCTTTGACTGTCTGAGATCTTCTGTGGTTCTGTAAAAATTTTCAGATTGTGTGTCCTATTTTTCTGGAAAAAAATGCCGTTGGAATTTTGATAAGGGTTGCATTGAGTCTGTAGATTATTTTGAATGGTATGGAGACATTAACAATATTAATTCTTCCAGTCCATGAGCATGGAATACTTTCCCATTTTATTTGTCTTGTTTTTAGTTGTTTTAGAGGTCTTTTACTTCTTCAGTTAAATTTATTTCTAGGACTTTATTTTTTTTTAATGCAACTGTGAATGGGATTGTTTTCTCTTTCTGCTACTTTGCTATTAGCGTGTAGAAACACCACAAATTTTTGCATGTTGATTTTGTATCCTGAAACTTCACTGAATTTGTTTATGACTTCTAACAGTTTTTTGGTGGTCTTTAGGGTTTTCTGTATATAAAATCATATCATCCACAGAGTGACAGTTTGACCTCTTCCTTTCTAATTTATGTTCCTTTTATTTCCTTTTCTTGTTTGATTGCTCTTGTTAGAGCTTCCAATACTTTGTTGAATAAAGTGGTGAGAGTAGGCATTCTTGTCTTATTCCTGATCTTGAAGGAAAAGATTTCAGCTTTCACTACTGAGAATGATGTTAGCTATGCACTTATCATATATGGCCTCTATTATGTTCAGGCATTTCCCTCTATGCCCATTCTGTTGAGAGTTTTTAACATAAGCAGATGTTGAATTTTGTCAAATGCTCTTTTTGCATTTAGTAAGATGATCATCTGATTTTTACCCTTCATTTTGTTAATCTGACGTATCAAATGATAGATTTGCAGTGTTGAACCACACTTGCATCCTGGAATAAATACCACTTAATCATAGTGTATGATTCTTTTAATATATTGTAATACTCTGTTTGCTAATATTTTTGTTGAGGAATTTTGCAATTATGTGCATCAGGAATATTGGCCTGTATTTTTTTTTTTTTGTGACATCCTTGTCTGATTTTTGATCAGGGTACAGCTGGCCTTATAAAAATGAGTTTGGAAACATTCCCTCCTCTTCACTTTTTTTTGTGGGGGGAGCATTTGAGATGGATTGGTATTAATTTGTTTTTGAATGTCTGGCAGAATTCGCAACTGATACTGTCTGGTCGTGGACTTTTGTTTGTTTGGATCAGTAATCAAAAATCTTCCATCTCTTTATTACTGTCTGGTCTGTTCAGATATTTCCATTTCTTCTGGTTCAGTCTTGGGAGTTTGCATGTTTCTGGAAATGTATCCATTTCTTCTAGGTTGTCCAATTCATTGACATATAATTCATATATTGTGATTGTGATCCTTTGTGTTTCTGTTGTATCAGTTGGAACATCTTACATTTCTGATTTTATTTGAGTCCTGTGTTTTTTTTCTTGGTTTGTCAATTTTATTTATTTTTGTAAAAACCAGATCTTCATTGTATTAACGTTTTCTATTGTCTTTTTAATCTTTATTTCATTTATTTCCTCCCTGATCTTTGTTTTCTTTCCTTCTACTAACTTTGAACTACTTTTTTTTCTTTTGTAGTTCTTTGAAAAAAGTTATGTCATTTATTTGATAATTTGTTGTTGTTTCTTGAGGTAAGCATTTATCACAATGAACTTCCCTGTTGAACTGCTGTTGCTGCATCACATAAACTTTGGTATGTTATATTTTTATTTGTCTCAAGATATATCTTTTATTTCTACTTTGATTTCTTTATTGACTCATTGGATGTTCAGTAGCATTTTGCTTAATCTCCACATATTTGTGCACTTTCTAGTTTTCTTCCAGTTGATTTCTGGTTTTATACTATTGTGATTGGAAAAGATATTTGATATGATTTCAGTCTTCTTAAATTTATTGATACTTGTTTTGTGGTCTAATATATGATGTATCTGGGAGAAAATTCCATGTGCACATGAGAAGAATGTGTGTTCTTTTAAATGAAATGTTCTGTATTTATCTATTAAGTTCATCTAGTCTAATGTGTCCTTTATAGCCAATGTTTCCTAATTGATTTTCTGTCTAGATAATCTATCCTTTGATAGATTTAATACCTCCTTTGAGGTATTAAAGTACCGTATTACTATATTGCTGTCTATTTCTCCCTATAGGTTTGTTAATATTTGCTTTATGTACTTAGGTGCTTCTATATTGGGAACATAAATATTTATAATATAAATGTTATATCCTCCTCTTTGATCATTTTATTATGTAAAGCCCTTCTTTGTCTCTTATTACATTATTTTTTAAACTCTATTTTGTCTGATAAAAGTATAGCTACCCCAGTTTTTTTTTTTTGTGTGTGTGTGTGTGTGTGTGTTTTCATGTGTGTGTTTTGTTTGTTTTTGGTTTCCATTTTCATGGAAGGCCTTTTTCTTTCTCTTCACTTTTAGTCATGTGTTTCCTTGCATCTGCATCTGCAAGTGCCTCTTGTAGGCAGCATATAGATGGGTCTTGTTTTTGATCCATTTAGCCATTGTATATCTTTTGATTGAAAATTTTAATCCATTTATATTTGAAGTAATTATTGATAGTTATGTTATCATTATCATTTTATTAATGATAATGTTATCATTTTATTAATTGTTTTTTGGCCATTTTGTAGTTCCCCTCTATTCCTTTCTTCTTTACTTTCATCCTTTGTGGTTTGATGACTTTTCTTAGTGATTTTCATCCTTTGTAGTTTGATGACTTTTCTTAGTGATATGCTTAGATTCTTCTCATTATCTTTTGTGTATCTCCTATAAGTCTTTACTTCCAGTTACCTTAAGGCTTAGATATAAAAATTTATATTTCTAAAAGTCTATTTTAAGTTGATAACAACTTAAATTTGAATACATTATAAAACTCTGCATGTTTACTCTCTCCCCCTTTCCATGTTTTATCTTTTTGTTGTCATATTTTACATCTTGTTATCCTCTGTGTCCCTTATCAGATTATTGTAGCTCTAGCAATTTTTACTAATTCTCCCTTTAACCTTTATACTAGCTTTATAATTGAGTACTTTACCACCCTTACTAGATATTTACCTTTCTAGTGAGATTTATACTTTCATGTTTCTTGTTATTAATTAAAATATTTTCTTTTCAGCTTACACAAGTCCCCTTAACATTTCTTGTAAGGCTGGTGTAGTGGCAATGATCTCCTTTAGCTTTGGCTTCTTGGCAACTCTATGTCTCCTTCAATTTTGAATAATTACTTTGCTGGGTTAAAAGCATTCTTTGTTGGAAGTTCTCTTCTTCCAGTACTTTGAATATGGCATGCCCCCCCCTCTTTTGGCCTGTACAGTTCTGCTGAAAAATCTGATAGCCCTACTGGGGTTCCTCTGCATGTAACAATTTATTTCTCTCTTGCTTCATTTAAGATTTACTCTTATTTTCTTTAACTTTTAACCTTTTAATTATAATGCAACTTGGTATAAATCTCTTTGAGTTCACCTCTGGGCTTTGTGAATTTGGATATCTGTTTTCTTCCTCAGGTTAGGGAAGTTTTTATTTTATTTTATTTTTTATTTTTTATTTATTTATTTTTTTAGGGAAGTTTTTAGACATTATTTCTTCAAATAAGTTTTCTGTTCTTTTCTCTCTCCTTTCCTTCTGGGACTCCTATAATATGAATGCTAGTCAACTTGATGTTGTCCCATACATATATTAAGCTATCTTCATATTTTTAGTTTTTAAAAAATTTTGCTACTTTGATTGTATGAGTCCTGTTGTCTTATCTTTAAGATCACTGAGAATTTTTTGTGTTTCATCTAGTTTGCTGTTAAAATACCTGTACTTTATGTCTCAATTCTATTATTGGATTCTTCAGCTCTGTGACTGTGTTTGGTACTTTACTATATTTTCTGTTTGTTGATGTTTTTACTGTGTTCATCCATTACTCTCCCAAGTTTGGTGAGCATCTTTATGACCATTACTTTGAATTTCTTATCAGGTAAATTACTCACCTCAATTTCTTTTTGTTTTTTGTCCCCCACCCCATGAGGTTTTATCTTGTTCTTTTATTTGGAACATATTTCTCTATTTCTTCATGCTGCTTGACTCATTGTGTTTGTTTCTATGTATTAGATGAAACAGCCACCTCTTCCAGTTTTGGAGAAATGGCCTCATGTAAGAGATAAACCTTATTGTTCAAACTTGCTCTAGCTCTTGGTTGTCCCTTGAACATTCATGATTGTACAAGCGGCCTATTTTATTTTTAATAGTTCCCAGCTATTGAGGGTTGCCAGGACCTGTCAGTGTCCCAAAGAGGGGGATTTCAGTCAGCACCTAGTTTCACACTGATTGGAAACCAGACCTTCAGGCCTGCTGTCTGTGCAGTGCCCTGGAAGTTGTAGTCTGCCAAAAGTTTCTCTCTTATAGTTTCATGCTATTCAGGAATGCAGGCTTCCTTGGCCACCAGAACTAGGCAATCAAGGGACTGAGAGATACCAGTACTCTGGAACATAATAGAGGGAGAACACGAAGTGCCTATCTTCTGAGATCTCTGGGAATGTTTACAGTTTCCTGTTAGGTATATGTTTAACTATAAATCTGCCTCTCTGGTTACAGCTATGATAATAAGCCTATAGGCTTGTTTCACAGAAAGGCTGAGCTCCTCTTTTTGTTGCCTCTTGCTACACCCTAAGTGTGGTAGCTGTTCAAGAACTCTTAACCCACTGGTTACAGTCCGGTGGGACTGGTGAGTGTAAGCTGTACTGGCCACCTGAGCCACGTGATACAGAAGTATCTCTTGGCAGCTGCTGAAACAAAATTAGGGAACCAGACCAGGGTATAAGTTCCTTTCTAGAAGATACTGGCAAGCTGGAATGAGACAGAGGGAGAGCACAAAATTGTGTCCAGCAGCCTCTGTTCCTGAGAGCCCTTTGGTTCTTTTCCAGGAGATACTGGCACTATGGAGCATGGAAAAGGATGAGCATGCAGTTTACATTTGCCAAGGAATGAAAAAATGAAGAGATGGCAGTTGCCAGCATTAGCAAGGCAGGGGAGCTCAAAGATGGTACCTGGTTATTGGAGAGTAAAGATGGCAAGCCAAGGAAAAAAACAAATGGCTTTAGCAAGGTAGAAGAAGAGTATAAATTGGTGCCCAGCAGTGCCTCTATCCCCAGAGAATATCTCAACAAGCCCCTTGCCCTCCAGCAGATACTTTAAGATTAGAAAATCTTTGATCTCCTTTAAATCTCCTTCTCATATAGTTGGGTGCTTTTCAGACTGTTTTATCTATGAAGGGCCCTATGACAAATGCACCTGTGCATTAGCTCTTATAGCACAGTTTTTCAGTTTGCTAAGGTTCTTTAAGTCTTATGGAAGTGAGCCTCATTGGTTTACAAGACTAGATGTTTTGGGGGCTTGTCACTCAGATGCAAGTATTAGAAGTTGAGATGTCTGATGTGAGATATGAACCATTTGCTTCTCAGAGAGAAGCTCTGGGTTTGTGAGATCCTTCCCTGATTATGGGTTGCTGTGCCAGGGGTGGAGAGGGTGGTTATGGTAAGTGCATCTCAGCCTCTTCTACTTGACTCCATGAGATCCCCTTTCTCTTTTGCTGATGTGAAGGATCTGGTCAGCTAGTTTTCAGGTCTCTTGAGAGGGAATTTTTCCATATGTAGTGGTAAATTTATTGTTTCCATGGGAGGAGGCGAATTAAATATATTTCTGTATCACTATCTGGCACCACCTTCACTACATTATTTGCTTTTCCTTCTTTTTTCTCCCTTCTTTTGGATTAACTGTTTTTTTTTAATAAATGTTTAATTTAAAAATAAATATTTGATTTTTTTTTGCCTTTTTTGCTATACTTCTTTATCTTGTTTTAGTGGTCTCTTTAGAATTCATAGTGTATATCTTTTTTTAAGATTTACTTATTTATTTGAGAGAGAGAAAGTGAGAGAGAGAAGAGTGTGTGTGTATGTGAGAGAGAGAGAGACAGAGTAGGGGGGCAGGGGAGGGGCAGAGGGAGAGAATCTTCAAGCAGACACCCTGCTGAGCATGGAATCTTACATGGGGCTCAATCCCACGACCCATGAAATCATGACCTGAGCCTAAACTGAGTTGGATGCTTAACTGACTGAGGCTCCCTGGAGCCCCCATGGTATACATATTTAATTATAGTCTATTTCCAAGTGATGATATATTACTACACATATACTATAGCTAGCAAGCCTACAATAGTATAGTCCAGTTTTTTCTTCTTGACTTATATGCTATGATTGTTGTAAACTTTGTTTTTATAAGTATTATAGAACCCAAAGCACATTGTTACATACCAACTAAAATACAGGGTGGAAATGGTAAAATATTAGAATCAGCATTATACAACTATAATGTTTTGTTTGAGCCAGGAACATCCAATAAATGCTAAAATATCTGGATAAAAATTTATTGGGAAACAATGTTTGTTTGCCTTTGTTTCATATATCCCATAGACCCTTTATTGCTCATAAGGGGCAAAAGGCTCTTCTGTAAGTAAAAAATGCAATAGACTCCATCTTAAACTCAGAGACAAAACTTAGAATCTCTATTTATGGAGCAAACAGATATTATGTGCCTCTAGTATCATGCAACAGAAAGTTAATTACCTCATGTATATACTGTTCTTGCCAAAACCCCACAAAAACACTTTTTCCCTCATCTAATCATAAAGAAATAAGCATACAAATACTAATTGTGGGATACTTTATAAGACAGAGAGGGAGAAGGAATGATAGGAAAATAACAATAGATAGGTGAAGTGAAAAAGCTAGTGTGCCAACATCTTGACAAGTATTGAATCTAAATGAATGGTATACAAGTGTTAATGTATAACTATTTTTCAATTTCTAGAAGTTAATTTTTTTGAAATTAAGTTTTTTTAATAAAGGGTGGGAGGTAGTTCTGATTATATCCCTGCAAGAATGTTCTTAACTTTGAACATTACTTGCCATAATAAATGGTTGAGATTGCTTGCTTTAGGGTATTATGTTATAATGAAGTGGCAACTTCATTGCATAAATCCAGCAATTTCATATTTTTCACTTCAGGTTTCACTGCACAGAAACCAGGTTGGCATCTACAGATTTTAATTAGTGACATCCCCCAGAGGTCAATTATATTCATTTTGTGTATCCATTTTCTCATGTGAGGTAATATCTACTTCACAAGACTATTGTAGTAATTAAATGAGAAAGTATATACAAATCAGTTAATGAAGTGCCCAAAACATAGTAGGTGCTTTATCAATAGTATTTGCCTTTCCCTTGGACACTCTAAAGTGTCCAGGTTTATGCTTATGTGGTCATAACACCCTTTCTGGGTACTGCAGTATTCATTGATTACCTTGAAACTTGGATTATCCCTTTACCTAACGTGAACTTCTAACCTATTTCCCTGCCTCCATCTGATCACTTATATAGACCATGTACATCAAAGTAGCACAATAGATCAGAATTTTTAAAAGTTTATCCATCTTTGTAGTCCTTATGGTGCATAGATCGGTGTCTTTTAGTTAGCAAAAGCTCAATGAATATTTTAGACTAAAGAATTGTAAAATTTGGGAAAGTATTTTAGCATCCTACCTTTCCCAACACTAGCAAATCTTTCCTTGGAATACCTGAAAGTGCCATGATTTTTTACTCAATAATGAGCATCTACTGAAGCCTGAAAAATCTTCTGACCCCAAGCATAGACCATGAAAGGAAATGAAAAGGAAAGCAAAGCAAAGAAAGTCATTTATCAATATATGTGTCATCTTTTTCTGATCCTTAATTAAAATTAATCTCTGTTTGGGGCTAACTTATAGGCTCTTTTTTAAAAAACATTTTCTCTTTGATGAAGAAAAATGTGCTTGTGGATGGTGAAATACAACCTTTCATTTCTTTCTCTCAATCTATTTTGGAGAATTCCTCTCCTATTTTGAAACCTTGCCATAGTAAACAATTATCACCTGTAATTTAGCACTCTGTCTACAGAAACTTCACCACGGAGCTTTGGTGCATTGCCAGGTCAGGCAAAAAAGAGAGAGAAAAATAAAAATGTATACTTAATCTCTTCTTAGTTTTTACAGAGTAAGAAGAAGAGTACACAGGCCTCTACAAAAGAAGTCCCCAACTTCAGGCTGAATTTGTTTAAGAAGTTTATATGTAAACAGAAACATAAATCACATGGAAGATAAATAAAAATCTAAATATCTGTTTAGTTCTTTATAAAGTTGAATTTTCAGCAATGGTACCACTTCCAGAAATTATTATAAAATTAAATTGGAGATATAATTTTAATAACTATATTCCAACTAATTTTTCTGTATATTTTGGCTCTAAACAGCTGCAATAAACATTAAAATGCCACATAATATTCAAACATGGCTTTATTTTTCTGAGCAGAGAGGGAAATCTTGAGTACCTTTAGACCTTGTCTCAAGTTCCCAAATACAGAAAAAGCAGTAATGACTAAGTGCTCTTTTTCTGCCCTTACCAGGACAAAGCCTAAAAGTAATATTGATGAAAAATCAACTTATCCCATGTTGCCAATGTGGGAATAAGAGTGCCAAGAATGGTCTTAATACAACTGACAAAGAAAACACTACATGTAACTGTTATTTCCATTCCACCAGAATTCAGAACTCTACCAGGTGAGGTTCAATACCATAATTTATCAACTTAATGACAACAAACTTGAATAGGAGGAATCTGTGCCTACTGAGAGCTGTGGTAGTCAATTATTATCTTCTTCATTGGACCTTAATTATCAATGCAATCTCACCACTCTTTTTCTGTGTTGTCTTCCTTTTCAACAGTGGGATTTAGGTATAAGTAGTTTATGTGATCACTTTCAAAGTCTGGTTGGCCAGCAACCTGCTACCTAATATTTTTCAACCACCCTACTACTTTTTTCTGGTTTAAATGCAGATACCTTTGGAAGGAAATAATAGTTTAAGGAAGTTAGGTCATTTATTATTAAGTGTAAATATGTTGAAGAAGCTTTTGATAGAAGAGAGATGATGTTAGCAATGAAGAAGTATAGTAAAAGATAAAGAGGGGGAAAACACCAACATGATACTGAGATGTCATGGAGGAAGTGAGAGGACAAGGAGTTTATGTCATGATTTTCCCAAATTTTTCCTCTGTTTTCCTAAAATGGATTGTTATTCTTTGATGGGAGTTTCAGTGGCTTATGTTCAACAAAGTTATTCTCTTCCTTCACAAAAATTACATATATATTTTTAATCTACCTTACTCCCAGAGAAGAATAGAATTTTAGTTCAGCCTGTGTCTATACACAATTTGTAGGCAAGGATCTTTGTCTCATTTACTTTTGTGTTCTCCCACATACTTCAGTAAATTCTGATAAAATGAACAAATGAACGAACTTCAGTTAATTGTTATTTGTCAACATATTTCAGTGCTAGTTCCCTCTATTTATATTTCCCAAGAAGATCTTTGTTTCCTTGCTTTCTAATTACCAGAGCAGACATTTCTTACCTAAAGCCACTTTACTGTACCTGTATCATCCCAGGTACGCTCAACTCCACGAATCAGGGCATAATCTCCAGTTCTTTCCAACTGATTTTTTTTTTTTTACAACTATTCAGAGGCAATCTTTCAAAAAAGAATCAAGATGCAGCCGGAAGAGGGGTTTGCTAGATATTTTGCCTCCTTTTTAATTTTTTTTTATTTTAAAGATTTTGTTTATTTATTCATGAGTGACACAGAGAGAAAGGCAGAGACACAGGCAGAGGGAGAAGCAGGCTCCCTACAGCGAGTCCAATGTGGGATTCAATCCTGGAACTCCAGGATCATGCCCTGAGCCAAAGCCAAATGCTCAACCACTGAGCCACCCAGGTGTCCCCAATTCCTTTTTTTTAAAAAACTTTTCCCTTTTATATATTGTTTTTAAATATTTTATTGAAATTCAATTTGCCAACATATAGCATAACATCCAGTGCTCAATATTTTGCCTCCTAAATCATGAAATTAGCTAAATTTGTGAGGAGTTAGTTTTCGAATGCCATAGTTGATGCTTATGCATAAGTTCCCTTTCATGTCTTACCAAATATGAGATTTTTTACCTTAACATCATTTTTTTTTTTAGGATTTATCTTGGAAATGCAAATTTGTAATTGATGTGAGTTGTGAGCAGAAGTCAAGGAAAATAGGCTATCATCTTGCAAACAAAATCCTTCAATGATTTATGTTTTGGCTCCAACTTTGGATTACAATTACTAAAATATTTGAGCTACAATAAGCTGACCATTAAAGTCTTATCAAAGACTTTTAAATTATTAACTAGATCTCTGGCTAATTTATGAAATCATGAAATATTATCAGGAAAAAATGGCAAAAGGTAGAAGGGGAATTTTTGAATTGCTAAGTAATGTTTTAAAGAAGGATAGTTAATTCAGAGGGAGGAGTTAATGGATTAGGTGGGTCATGGCTTTTAAAGAGGACACTTGCTTTGATGAACCCTGGGTATTGTATATAAGTGATGAATCACTGAATTCTACTCCTGAAACCAATATTGCATTGTGTGTTAACTAAAATTTAAATAAAAAATTTTAAAAAGGATAACCAAATTGATTAAAGGGCTTAATTGTGTGACCTTAACTTGAAATTCAGGAATATGGCTGTCTTATGGACACTGTGTATAAATTAGAATGGTCATATGAATTTCTGTCAAGTATATGTAAGAGTCATTACAATTGTGATTTAAAGAGAATGTTCTTCTTGGGTAATGTTCTGGCAATGTGTATTACTATCATTCCCAATTTACTGTATCATTTTGACTGTATAGTATTGGAACACGGATATTTAAAAATATACTCAACTATTTGAATAAGGAAACAACTCTAAATATGAATTGCAATAGCATAATCAAAAGGGGTGCCTGGGTGGCTCAGTTGGCTAAGTGTCTGCCTTTGGCTCAGGTCATGATCTCAGGGTGCTGGGATCAAGTCCTACATCAGGCTCCCTGCTCAACAGGGAATCTGCTTCTCTGTCTCCCACTACTCCTCCCCTCTTCTCCACTCACGTATACTCTGTCCCTCTCAAATAAACAAATAAAATCTTTAAAAAATATTAAAAACAAAAACCACATCAGGAGGAACAACCATACATACTTAGGTAGCTATCTCAATTGTAGGGCAGAGTTTTAGCTCTGGGAAAAAGACTTTATAATAGTGTCAGTGAATCCTCTATATTACCTTATGCAAGAAAGAAAAGGTGGGTGGGAGATGTTGGTTATCTAAAATCCTGTAGATAAAACTTGAAAAAATTCAGAGAATAGGGCTATGAGCAACCTAATCTTAAAGAATAAATACCTAAAAAATAGCCAAATTTATCATTAATATATCCTTCCATCATTTACTCATCACACACACACACACACACAGAATAGGAAAAACTGCCCTACCTCTCAGTAATAGAAAAGTAGAGTTTTCTTTTTGGTAGAAAAGATGTATACATAAAAGGGATTAATAGAATAAGAAACATAATTACTACAAAATGTAATGCAAAATTTCTTGATGTGTTGGGTTTAAAGGATAGAAAGAGAGAAGGGAATTCTTTCAGAAGCAAGAACTCAAGCTAAGCTCTGGTTGCTTTCATAAAAACAGAAAAATAGAAATAAGTAAGAGGTTTGGAGATAAGAGAATGGCTGGCATTGATTTAATTGAAAGAACAGTCTGACATGAAAAAATGTTTCATAGAATTGTACACGTTACTCAAATTTGAATTTTGAGTAGATTAGTATAATTGTGAAATAAAAGTTTGTATACATATACAAATAGGTTTAGACATAAAATATTTCAAAACTCTTCACTAAGAGAAAAGGAAGAAGGAGCAAGTGGGCACAAATCTGTATCTGATTTTCCCCCCAGTTTTAGGAAATATTTGAGATACATCACTTTTATAAGGTTAAGGTATACAGCAAGATGGTTTGACTTACAAATACTGTGAAATGTTTACCACAGTAGGTTTAGTCAACATCCATCATCTCATATGAATAAGATAAACAGAAAAGAAGAAAACCAGTAGAACTCTTAGGATCTACTCTCTTAAGTTTTCTGCATATCCTATAGAAGTGATAAATATATTCATTATGCCGTACCTTACATGACTAGTACTTACTTGTCTTATAACCAGAAGTTTGTACCTTTTGACCACCTTCCTCCAATTCTTCTTGCTCTCACTCTTATCTCTGATAACCACAAATATGGTCTTTTTTCTATAAATTCAGTGATTTTTTTTTTAGATTTCACATATAGGATCATATCGCATGTCTTTCTCTGACTTTTACACTTAGCATAATGCCTTCATGTTTCATCCATGTTGTAAAAACGGTAACATTTCCCTGTTTTTTTATTTCCTATGGCTAATAGTTTATGGTGTATATGTGTGTCTGTACATGTATATACCACAACTTCTTTATCTATGGATTTATTGACAGTTTGTTTCTATGTCTAGTTATTGTAAATAATGCTACTATAAAATATGGAGAGGGGAAATGCATTATCTTTTGAGTTGTTTTCAGTTCTTTTGTATACATTCCCCAAAGTGGAATTTCTGGGTCATATGCTAATTCTATTTTTAATTTTTTGAGGAACTTCCATTCCATTTTTCATAGTGGCTGCATCAATTGATAACCACACCATCAGTGCACAGGCTTTCCTTTCCTCCATATACATGCCAACTTCTGTTATTTCTTGCCTTTTAATGAGATCCATTCTTGTAGGAATGACATAATAGTTCTTTTTGCTTTTAATTTGAATTTCTGTAAAGCATAATGATGTTGAGCAACATTTCTTGTGAAGTTCCCCATTCTTATATCTTCTTTAGGAAAAAAACACAACTATTCAGGTCCTTT
The DNA here is from genome assembly GCF_003254725.2 of Canis lupus dingo. Lineage (NCBI taxonomy): Eukaryota > Metazoa > Chordata > Mammalia > Carnivora > Canidae > Canis > Canis lupus. Next base: position 22,128,653 of record NC_064265.1, read on the forward strand.
GTCTCTTTTTAAATTGGATTACTTCGTTTTTGCTATTGAGTTGTATGAGTTCTTTATATATTCTGGATATCAAGCTCCTATCAGATACATGGTTTGCAAATCTTTTCTCCCACTCTTTGGCTAACTTTTCAGTTTGTTGATAGTTTCCTTTGTTGTGTAAAAACTTTTTAATTTGATGTCATCCTACTTGTTTATTTATGATTTTGTTTCTTGTGCTTAGGTATGATTTCCATAAAATCAGTACCAAGACTCAGGTCAAGCTATTTCCTTATCTTTTCTTTTAGGAGTTTTATAGATTCAGGTCTTACATTTAAGTCTCTAATCCATTTCAATTTAACTTTTGTTAGTAGTGTAAGATAGGAGGAAAGTTTCATTCTTTTGCATTTAAATATCCAATTTTCCCAGAACCATTTATTGAAGAGACTATTTGCTCTCCATTGAGTATTCTCGGCTCCCTGTCAAATATTAAATGGCCAAATAGACTTGCTTTTATTTCTGGGCTCTAAATTCTGTTCTCTTGGTCTCGTTTTCTGTTTTTAATGCCAGTTTCAGACTGTTCTAATAACTACAGTTTTATACTATAGCTTGAAGTCAGGAAGTATGATGCCTCCTATTTAAGCCAATAACAACTTCAATAGAATTCCTAAACTTTATACTTTTACTTCTTCTCCCTCTCTCATTTTGGGTTATTGCTGTTAAAATTTACATATTTTTAAATATTGTGTAACTAATAACACATTTTTGTGGTTAAAGTTATTTTTACTACATTTATTCCTTAAAACTTTTAAACTAGAATTGTAAATGAATTATGAACCATCACTGCCATATTACAGATTCTAACTTTGATCCTATGTTTACCCATACTAGTGAATTTTTTTAGTGCTACTTTTTAATGTTTTTATGATGCTAATTCATGTATTTTTACCTCCACTTAAAAAACTCCCTTCAGTATTTCTTATAAGACTGGTCATGAATGAACTAATGGTAATGAACTTCCTCAGGTTTTGTGGGGTTTTTTTGGAAAATCCTTATCCCTACTTCTAAAGGGCAGCTTTGCTGGGTATAGAATTCTGGATTTCCAGAGTTTTGGTTGTTTTGTTTTAATATATTGAATATATTATCACATTATCTCCTAGCCTGAAAAGTTGTTGAAAAATCTGCCTATAGTCTTATGGGAGTTTCCTCGTATGCAACTTTTTTCAACTTGCTTCTTTTAAAATTCTTTGACTTTGATAATTTTATTACAATGTGTCTCAGTATAGCCCTATTCAAGCTATTCTCTTATTGGATAGGACTGCCAGTTCAGTTTCCTACCCAAGTGAAAGGCTGGGCTCTGTATTTGTCTGGCTTTTCTGGTCAAGCTTTATATCATCAGGTTTGGTTACTACAGGTGTCTCTTTTACAACATAGGTTTAAACTGCACCAATCTTATATGTGGATTATTTTTGATAAATACATAACTATAAATATATTTTCTCATGATTTTCTTAATACATTTTCTTTTCTCTAACTTACTTTATTGTAAGAATACAGTACATAATACATATACAAATATGCATTAATTGACTTATCAGTAAGAATTTCACTCAATAGTATGCTATTCATAGTTAAGTTTATGGGGAGTCAAAGGTTACACATGATTTTCAACTTTATGGAAGATTTGCCCACCTAACTCCTACATTATCCAATGGTAACTGCATATTCATTAGTAGATAGGGTTATGAATCCATTTTTATGCCCTGGTGGAACAACAGAATAGTACCAAAAAAAGCTCATACTTGGGACCTGAATTAGGAGAAAGTGCACTGAGTTCCTTGGATGGTGAGACCAACAATTTTGCTATGGCAAATGGGGAAAGTTGAAAGCTGTGTTTTCTTTTCAAGTAACACTATAATCAGGGCTTTTGTATGAACTGTGCATCTTCCTATGTTCTGTGTCCTAGTCAGTGAGGCTGAAGGTTGTATTCAGCACTAAGAGGGGCTATGAATTAGTTTCCCTACTTTAGCACAGTGGAAGGAAATCTAAAGATGGTAAAGTTCTTTGTTTGTTATCTTAACTCAAACCAACCAATGCCCCAAATTTTGTACTGAACTGGGCCACTGGCTTTGCACTGTAGACTATTAGCTCTGTCTATGCATCCCACCTTGAGCATTGATAGTTTATGCAGCACCCAGGTGTTCTCACCAGCCCTTCTGTTCAGATGGGACTGGGAGACACTCTCCACAGCAGGTAGAGCTATGTCTCCATTCCCTTGCCTGAGTTAGCCACATCAAGCTTCTCCCAGTTTTTCCTAAGTAGGTTTCTGGTCACAGTGGTCTGGGAGCCACCCTCATCCATAGCTCTGAATTACTCCCAATGCCCAGGCATACCAGAAGAATGTTCTAAACCAGTACTGGCTTTATTATAGGAGCTAACAGCTCTGCCTTGATAGAGTTCTTGAACAGCCTTTCTGGTTAGATAGAAGAATAGCTTCTAGGTCTTCTTGCCAATACTTTTGGTCAGATAGAGCCCAGGAGCTATAACCCTCTGTATTGGCTATGAATTAATACTCCTTTTTGGGCTTAGCAGGGGAACATTTCACGCCTGGTACTGGTTTTGTACAAGTGGTTATTGGTTCTGCCTACCCACCTCTCAGCTTGAGTGTTGTGAGGCTACACAGCTACCAGGTATTCTCACAGGCCCTACCAGCACATAGGGCTGTGACTCAGCTCCCTGCTTTGGTATAGGCAAACCAGATTCCTGGGCCATGAAAGCTTATTTGAGGACCTGAATCAGGCATTTTGCACCTCCATTGAGTTCCCAGTTAGAGGGTGCTCTTCCCTTCCAAACTTTGTTCTGTAGATGAGCAAAAATTTAGTTGGGATTACTACTTGGGTACTACAGGTATGAAATCAATCTGCCAAGATCAATGTGCTGATTGTTGCAAGCACCTTTCTCCTGTTCTGTCATAGTAAGATTCTCAGTACCTGGTCCCTACAGATTCTGCTTTAATCCCCATCAGGTGAGACCAGAGAATGGGCTGGAGGATCTGATTGTCCCTGCCCATACCCTGCTTTTCCACTGGAGGAAACAGATGTCTGCATGGTGCTGCAGTGGCCTGGGAGGAGGAGCAACTTGGCTAAGATATAGCCACTCCTTTTACCTTTCTAGTCTGACTTGGTCTCTATGGTGCAGGGGAGTCCTTCAGCTTCACTCCTATGTTCTGGAATTCACTCAGTGATATCTTGTTCATGAATAATTGTTAATTGTTTTTCTCGTGAGGGAAAGACAAGTCAGGAACAACTTAGGTCATCATCTTGGTGATGCCACTCTAGGTATCTAATTTTAAGAATAGATATCCAAGATGAGAAAAGTCCATTGAAGTGCCAGGACAGTGGATCATGGATTCTTGCTAGAGCAATGTCTTCAATAGCTTCTTATAAGTGATTATATTCTATCACTTATACTGATTGATATAATGAAGTGATACATCAGACTCATATATGTGATGGAGGAAACCCAAATCCATCTATATCAGAACTTGGAGTTATGTATCCAGCCCATGAAAGACACAGACTTCCTTCTGTTACCTTCTGAATATCACATGTAGATATCTTATCCAAATAATTTAGGGGTTCTGTAAACCCAAATGTGGATTCCTGGAAACATGCCCCTATATTGGTATGAATGTGTTTTGGAAGGTTTGGGAAGAAGAGTTAAGCAATATTGAGATTCCAGAGCTGTAATATTTAGTATCACATAAAAATGCTATTATAAATTGTGATAAGTGCTATGAAAGTAAGAAGTACAATGAGATTGTGAAAAAGGTACCAGATTTAGGTTAGAAGAGTTATAGAAGTTTTCTTGAGGAAGGGAAATGTAAAATAAATCAAATGGGGGAGGAGTTAATTAGGAAAATAATGGAGAAGAGAGCCCTCTTGGCATTGAGGCTAAGATGGGTCAGAGTTCTAGGGGGTAAATATCTTGATGAGAAAAGTGGGCAAGATGAAGCTGGAGAAACATAGGGTCCAAATCATATAGACTCTTGTAGAGCAGGATGAAAATAAGAAATTTTATCCCCAATGAAATGCCATTGAAAGGTTTAAAAATTACTGGTGGTTCTCATTAAATAATGAGATTCAATAAAATCTAACGATTTGTGATTTAAAAATATCACGTTGTCTTCTGTGTGGCGAACAGTTTGGTCAAAGGGCAGAACTTAAAATGATGAGATATGAGGAACAGTTAGAAAACATTGCCTAAATCCAAGTGGAGATATGGTAAGCTGTATTATAGTGATATATGAAAGAAAATTATAGTGTAAAGATTTTTCTGTGTGTCGCAATGACTAGGATTTGGACTCAGTATGCATATTATTGGGGTAAAAGTGAGAAGGAATGTGTCCTCAATTATCTCCCAATATCTGAAATGAGATATTGGAGAGATGAAGGTAACATTCAGATATTAGTCAAAATAGTCACTGCTTATTAGTCTCTGGGGAATATTTGCTGTTTCAGCTTTACCTTATATTTTATCTTAGCATTCCTATAGATACACGTTGAGATGTATCATATTTTTTAAAGTTTTTATTTATTTATTCATGATAGACATAAAGAAAGAGAGAGAGGCAGAGACACAGGCAGAGGGAGAATCAGGCTCCATGCCGGGAGCCTGACGTGGGACTCGATCCCAGGACTCCAGAATCACGCCCTGGGCCAAAGGCAGGCGCTGAACTGCTAAGCCACCCACACATCCCTAAGATGTATAATATTTAAGATTTCCCCTTTTTATGCATGCAGATACCAACCCACACATTAATATGTACATTATATAATTATCTGAACAATTATAGTAATTTAAGAGCTTCATTTCCTTTCTTCCATCCCATATACTTCTCTATGTATCTCTAGCCACTGAAGTTTTACACTTAGGAATATAATTTAGAGTTTTTAAAGGGCATGCAATGTCCAAATCAATTTATGATCTTGGAGAAATTACTAAATTAAGCATCACAATAACAGTAGTAAAGCATGCCTCTCATATTATGGGGACTTCAAATAACCAAATATAGCATTTACTGTTAGTGTTATTATAATATAGCATGAATAATTTGTAACACTGATCTAGTAAAGTTCTTTTTAGGCTTGGCAATATTTAATCCAAAACTTAAGGAAAATTTCCTATCAACAAAAGCAAATATTTAGATAATTTTGCATATTTAATGTGACTTAAAAATGCTACATTTATAGATTTTTATGACTCAAGAAAAGACATTTAAGAAATAGTAAAGAATCAAACAAATTCCATAATAGTCTTGTGATATTTTGTATCCATATACTTTCTCTATTTTTAATTTATTTTTATTTTTATTTTTTTAAATTTTTATTTATTTATGATAGTCACACAGAGAGAGAGAGAGAGAGAGAGAGAGAGAGAGGCAGAGACACAGGCAGAGAGAGAAGCAGGCTCCATGCACTGGGAGCCCGATGTGGGATTCGATCCCGAGTCTCCAGGATCGTGCCCTGGGCCAAAGGCAGGCGCCAAACCGCTGTGCCACCCAGGGATCCCCTTTCTCTATTTTTAAAATCAGTTATACCAAAAACTGAATAACAGAGTTAATTGGAAAATCATAAACATCCAATGAAAAAAGGTATAACTTTCAGTGGTTCATAGTAGGATAGCACATAGGCTCTACCATTGCATAACTTCAAATAGAGTCCAACTCCCTTTATAAAGAGACCTTTGTTTAACTGGATCAGAGAATGGAACAACTTATGTCGCTGGACATTGTGAAAAGCAGTAAAACACTCAGCTGGCAAATAGTGGTTGAGTGTGATACCAAACTGGGAAGATAGTGTAACAAAGATCAGGGAAAGAAATAAAAAGCACTTTGCTAAAAGCACTGTCATTCAGGGTATCTGTTCACATGTTTAAAGTTGCACTGTAAGATGAACAACTGTGGGGGGAGAATAGACATCAGTAAAATGATCCAACCCAGTTATTAAAGAGAAAGAAAAATAAAGAAAAATTAATAGCACTTCAAAGAAATGAAATTTTTAAATGAAATTAATGAAATAGAAAATAGAAAAGCAATAAACTTAAAAATTGGTTCAACAAAATTGACAAATCTTAGACAGATTGACAAAGCCAAAAAGAGATTAAAATTATTAAAATAACAAAAGTAAGAGGAGACATTACTATTGAACTTAAAATATCAAATGATTATAAAAAAATTTTAATCTATGGTAATAAAGTAGATAACAGGCATAATAGACAAATTCCTAGAAAGATATAAACTATAGAAATAGAGTCAAGAAGAAATAGAAAACCTGAATAAGTCATAAGAAGTGAAGAACTTGAATTACTAATAATTTTTAAAAACCAACCATAAAGAAAAGTCCAGGCCAAGATGGCTTCACAAGTGACTTTAGACTATTGAATGAAAAATTAATACTGATTCTTCCAATGCTCTTCCTAAAAATGGAAGAGGAAGGTATAGTTAGTGCCTCATTCTGAGGCCAGTATTCCCTGATAGAAAATAGAGAAAAATCCACCACTAGAGAAAAAAAATTAGATCCGTTCAATAGACCCAGAAAAAAATTGACAAAATCAACTTTACATTATAAACATATTCAAAAACTAAGAAAATTTCAAACTTCAAAGAAAGGAAAATTCCTCAACCTGAAAAAAAGTACCTATAAAGAACCTTTAGATGCATCATAGTCACCTTCTGATCAGGAACAGAACTAGAATATCTGCTCTCACCATTTTCTTTCAACATTGTACTTGAGTTAGGGCAATTATGCAAAAATTCAGTTAAAAGCCATTCATATTTGGGGTGCTTGGTGCTCAGTTGGTTAAGCGTCTGACTTGATTTTTGGCTCAGGTTGTGAGATTAAGCCCTTTGCTGCGCTCAGCAGGAAGTCTGCTTGAGATTTTCTCTTTCCCTCTCCCTCTGCCTCTCCCGACAATCCCCACCCCCCCAAACAGCTGGTGCTCTCTCAGATAAATAAATCTTTTAAAAAGCCATTCATTCCTACTGGAAAGAGAAAGTAAATCTATTTCTATTTTTAGATGATTAGGTATATGTATATGTGTGTGTATAATATATATATTATGTATATGTGTGTATAATATATATATATGCATATATTCCAAAGGAATCCACTTAAAAACTATTAAAACTAATGAATGAGGAGTACCTGGGTGGCCCAGTTGTTTGAGCATCTGCCTGCTGCTCAGGTCGTGATCCCAGGGTCCTGGGATCGAGTCCTACATCAGGCTCCCTGCTTCACAGGGAGCCTGCCTCTCCCTTTGCTTCCCTCTCTCTCTGTCTCTCATGAATATATAAATAAAATCTTAAAAAATAAAAAATAGAATAATAAATGAGCATACCAACTTTTCAGTTTATAAGATCAGTATCAAATATCAATATTCCTTTTTTATCAATAACATTTCTATCTGTACTAAAATACATAATTAATAAAATTATATTTATAATCAAAATATGAAATATTTGGGATTAAGCTGAAGGAAAAAGTGCAAATCTTATACACTGAGAACTATAAGGAATTATTGGAAAATTTAAAGAAGATCTTATAAATGGAAAGACATTCTTTGATAGAAAACTCTATATTACTAAAAATATCACTACTCCACACATTGATCTATAAATTCAAAGGAATCTGCCACCATTTCATCAGGTTTCTTTGAAGAAATGAACAAACTATTCCTAACATTCAGATAAAAATTTATAAAGAAGTTCAAGGTAAACACCCAAAAATATCTTGAAATAAAAGAAAAAGTTGTAGTATCCACTTTCTTATTTCAAATTACTACAAAACTTCAGTAAACAAGACTATGTGGTACTGGCATAAATATAGGCATATAGATCAATGGAATAGAACTGAGATTTAAGAAATAAACCTATACATCTATGGTCAGTTGTTTTCTTTTTTTTTTTTTTTATATTTTATTGGTGTTCAATTTACTAACATACAGAATAACACCCAGTGCCCGTCACCCATTCACTCCCACCCCCCGCCCTCCTCCCCTTCTACCACCCCTAGTTCGTTTCCCAGAGTTAGCAGTCTTTACGTTCTGTCTCCCTTTCTGATATTGGTCAGTTGGTTTTAAACAGAGTGCCAAGATCATTTATTGGGCAAATAATAGTCTTTTCAATGTGTAGCGTTGGGACATTTGGAGAGCCACATGCAAAAAAATGAAATGGAACTCCTATCCCACCTCATATATAAAATTTAACCCCCAATAGATCAGTACATAAATGTATGAGCTAAGACTATAAAGCTCTTAAGATAGAGATAAATATTAATGACCTTACATTAAACAAAGGTTTCTTAGATATGATTTTAAAAATACAAGTGACAAGACAAAACATATAAACTTCATTAATAATAAAAATGTTTACATTTCCAAGGACACCATCAAAAGATCTTTCACAATAGGAGAAAATATTTGCAAATTATATATATGGTAATAGGCTTATATCTTGAATATATGAATACATCATAAGTTATTAGGAGAATATAAACCAAAAGTATTATGAAAATTTGGGCTCTTTTCATAATTTAGCTATTGTTGATGCTGCTGCTATAAACATTGGGGCACATGCATCCCTTCAAAACATTATTTTAGTACCCTTCAGGTAAATACCTACTTGTGCACTTGTTGGATCATAGAATGGTTCTATTTTTAACTTCTTGAGGAACCTCCTAATGTTTTCCAGAGGGGCTGCACCAGTTTTAATTCCTCTTAACAGTGTTGGAGGGTTACCTTTCTCTGTATCCTCACCAACACCTGTTGTTTCTTGAGTTGTTAATTTTAGCCATTCAGACAGGTGTGAAGTGGTATCTCACTGTAGTTTTGAGATACCACCTGATGCTCGCTGGAATGTCTATCGTAAAAATACAGATAATAACAAGTGTTGAAGATGTTGAGAAATTGGAATCCTCATGGATTGCCGATGAGAATGTGAAGTGATGTAGCCTACTTGGAAAACAGTTTGGCTGTTCCTTAAAAGGTTATTACAAGAGTTGTATGACCTAGCAGTTCTACTTGTAGATATAGACCTAAGAGAAATGTAAACATATTTCTACACAAAAGCTGTACACAAATCTACATGGTGACATTATTTATAATAGTCCAAAAATAGAAATAGTTTATATGCCTTTCATTTGATTAATGGATAAAGTGTGAGATATCCATACAATGGAATATTATTCAAGCATAAAAACTGAAATAGTGATACATGCTAGTACCTGAATGAACCTTTAAAATATGCTAAATGAAACAAATAAAACATAAAAGAACACATGCTATGTAATTCCGTTTCCATGAAATATCCAGCATATAGAAGTATGCAGGGAAAGAAAGTAGATTAATAGTTGCCTAGGTCTAAGAGAAGAATTGGACAGAAGTGAGTAGTGACTGCTAATGAACATAGGTTTTCTCTTAAGAAGTATAAAAGTTTTTTAAAATGATTGTGGTGATGGCTGTACACCTGTGAATACTTTTGAAAAATTGAATTGTGTACCCTAAATATATGTAAATTATGTGAATTATAAAGATGTTATAAAATTTTTAAAAATGATGATACAGGAGGTTGGATAAATTAAAGAACTTGGAAAAACGTTATTTTCATAATAAGTTATGACAAACCCCTGGAATTAATTTGTGATAGCCATATGTGATAAGGAAGAAGGAAAGAGTACAGAAAAGTGAGAGAATTTTAAGGTTTTAACTTACTGAGCTTATGGGAAAACATACATAAAAATAAAGATAATGTGTTTAAAATAATATGTAATCACTAGGAAAAAATAAACATTGAAAATAATTAAAATTTAAGAAATTAGTTAGTAGAAGGCAGGATAGTAGAACAGAAGAATAACAAATAGTTGCAAATAGAAAAGTAGAAACAAAAGCAGAAATAACTTCAAACATAAAATCTCAAATAAAAATGGATTATTTTCATGATAAAAATATATAAAACCATATATTACAATGAAAAATAATATCCTGGAATATGTTATTTATAAGAGATTTACCTAAAGGAAAGTGTTACAAAGATTCTGAAAATAAAGGCAAGAAAAGTTTAATCAGGTAAATATGGAACAAAAATTTTAAAAAATGATATCAGAGAAAATAGAATAACAGAGGATAAAAACATAACTTCTGAGTAACAGGGTAAATATATATATAAAACAACTAATATACCATAAAGAGAAATTTAAATGTAACTATTAAACTTGTGTTCTCCAATACACCCCTCATGGTTACAATTTTCAGTAAGCTAAACAGACCAAGGAATCAAAAAATAAGTTAAATAGATAGAATATTTATTTAATCATACAATGACTAAGCTTGACTTCTTGTGTGTATGTGTGTGTGTTTACCTAGTATTAGGCTCTAAAATTCAGAATACAATTTTTTTCCTAGTACTTATGAAAAATGATACTATGCCACAACCTAAACTGTACAAATGTGTTAATATATTCCAAAACAATATCATAGAAACTATGAAGAATAAACATACAATATATTAGTAACAAAAATTGATGATGTGAAGATATTAAATATATTATAGCAAAAAAGACACATATTAAAATAGTAAGACAAGACACCCCTAGGTTTAAACATGAACACACATGAAAAACTATGAGAGTTGTAGAGCTGGGTATTAATGAAATCATTGAGTGTCATTAATGTAAGGAGGCAACTTCACAATTTGGCAATAAGATGAACATTTACAAATACAAATGCGTATATAAGAAAATGAAAAAAGTTCAGATAAGCTCATTATTTAGTTTTAGAATCTAAAGATTCCGATACAAACAGAAACAGAAAGATGCAATAAAGATAACACTAATGAGAATTTTAAAAACACACAGTGATCTTAAACCTAATATTAAGGACTTTAAAAAACTAAAAGCAGACTCTTTGAAAAGCCTTATATTATAATATCATGAAAACTTTTGACAATGTTACATCATAAAATAAAAAATGAAAATGCAGTGAGCATGTAGAAATAAGTATTGTTATAAATTATGTGGCAAAATGTTATGGAATGTTAAAAATAAATTTAAAATCTGGTTATTGTGCAAAGAAAAAATGGAACATTACATGGAAAAATAACACAAAACTGAACTGCTACTCAGAAATTTTTCCATAGTTAATACCTACCCTACCTTACTAGCTTAATGAACATGTTCTAACAAATTTGTAGTGCCATATAACTTTCATTTTATTTAAATTTTGTCAGAAAACAGAATAACAAGACAAGCTTTCCAACTAATTTTATGGACCTAGATAATCATGCAATCAAATTCAGCTAAATCTAATTCAAACTATGGGCAATTATGTCTGTGGATTTAAAATTTCTCAGTGAATATCAGTTGATTGAATAAAAATAATACCTAAAAATTGATGGTTACCAAGGGTTTGGCTGAGAATTGCAATGAGATATGTAATTTCAAAAATCAAGCAATGCAATGTCAAATAAACTAAATTTTTCAAAAACCGTCAAATGCACCAGTAGAAATGGAGAGGCACTTGAACATTTTCCAAATATTTTATGATTAAAAAATAAGCCTAAGCCTATGAAACAATGTGGAAGAAGCTTAAATTATTGTGAACTGAGAGAAGCCAGTCTGAAAGGCTACATAGTATATGATTTCTGACATTTTGGAAAAGATAAACCCTAGAAACAGTAAAAAGATCAGTGGTTGCCAGAAGTTCACAGAAAGGGGTCCAGGAATAAGTGGGTAGAGCAGGGAAGATTTTCAGGGCAGTGAAGCTATTCTGTATAATACTATCATGGTAGATACATTAAATTATTCATTTGTTAAAACCTATAGAACTGCACAAAAGAAAGTATGAAACCTAATGTAAACTATAGGATTTAGTTAATAATGTACCAATAGTGGTTCGTCAATTGTAATGAATGTACTACACTAATGCAGGATGCTAACAATAGGGGAAACTGTCTGGAGGGGACAAGGATTATGTAAGAGCCAAGCAACAACAACAACATAAACCCAAGATACATGAACTTTTCAAGTGCACATAAAACATTCTCCATGGTAGAACATATGTTAGGCTTCAAAATTCTCTCAAGAATGAAATTGTACCAACTATGTTCTCAGACCTTAGTGAATGACACTAAAAACCAAGGAAAACTGGGAAATTCATAAATATGTGGAGAGTAGTCCACTTTCCAACAACCTATAGGTCAAAGAAAAAAATCACAAGAGAAATCAGAAAATGCTTTGAGATAAAATAAAAAGAAAACACAAACTTGTGGAACTCAGAGAAAGCAGTGCTCTGATGGGAAGTTATAGTTGTAAATGCCACCATATCAATATCCTAACGTTTTGCTATAAGTAACTAGAAAGGGTACATAAAATGAAACCCAAAGTTAACAGAAAGAAGGAAATAATAGACTGAAGTAGAAATAAATGAAGAACAGAAAAAAATAATGAAAATCAATGATATAAAAAGTTCTTTGAAAAGATCAACAAAATTGGCAAACCTTTAGCTAACCAAGTAATAAAGGAAACTATTACAGCTCAAATCAGAAATGAATGTGGGATCATTACTCTTGACTTTACAGAGATAAAAACGGATTATAAGGGAAAACTATGGAAAGTTATAGGACAGCAAAATTAGACAAACTACATTAAATGGACAATTCCTAGAAGCAGAAAAACTATTAAAACTGACTTAAGAAAATCCAAGCAGATCCATAACTAGTAAGGACATTGAATCAGTAATCAAAACATGCCAAGAAAGAAATATCCAAGCCCAGATATGCTACCAAATATTCTACCAAATATTTAAAGAAGAATCAACACTAACTCTTCCAAAAAAATAGGAAAGGATAGAACATTTCCTATCTTGTTCTGTGAAGCCAGCATTACCCGGTTATCAAAGCAAGACAAAAACATCACAGGACGACTGTAGACTAATAACTCATATGAATGGAGATGCAAAAATCCTCAACAAAATACTGGCAAACTGTTGAATACTAGCAAACAAAAACCTAGCAGCATGTTGAAAGAATTATATGTAATGATCACATGGGATTTATTCTAGAACTCTAAGGGTAGTTCCACATATTATACCATATTGGCATAATAAAAAAGGACCACCTCAACTGATGCCCAAAAGACATTTGACAATATTTAATACACTTTCATGATAAAAAAACATTTGACAAACTAGGAATAAAAGGTAAAGTTCACAATATGGTGTAGAACATCTATTAAAAATGATGCCCTCAGAGCTAACACCATATTCTATGGTGAAAGACTGAAACTTTCCCCTTAGATGAGAAAAAATATAAGAATGCCCATTTTTGCCATTCTAATCAAAATTTTACCAGAAGTTCTAGTGAGAGGAATTAGAAATGAAAAAAGAAAAGGAAAGGAAGAAATAACACTATCTCTATTTACAAATGACACAATCTTATTTATAGAAAATCCTAAGGAATCTCCAGAAAAACTCCCAGAAAATATCAGGCCCAATAAATAAATCGAACAAAGTTGCAGACACCATTCACAAAAATCAGTTGTATTTCTATACAAAAGAAATGAACAACTGAAAAAAAAAAAACCCTAAACATTATCATCAAACTAATATAATATACAGGAATAAATTTAACCAAGGAAGTGCAAGATTTGTATCCTGAGATGTAGAAAACATTGCTGAAATAAATTTAAAAAGACCTAAATAAATGGAAAGACATTTCTATTCATGTGGGATTAGAAGATTTACCACTGCTAAAATGGTAACATTCCCTGAAGTGTTGTATACCTTAAGTATAATCCCTATTAAATTTCTACTGCTGTTTTTTGTTTTGTTTTGTTTTGTTTGCCAAAATGGAAAACGTTTTCTTAAAACTCATAGAATTACAAGAGTTCTTGTGATGGTTAATTTTATGTCAGCTGGGTCATGTGAGCCCAGATACTTGGTCAAACATTCTTATGGATGTTTCTGTGAGGTTGTTTTTGGATGAGATTAACAGTCAGATTGTTACAATGAGTAAAGCAGATTGCACTCCCCACTGTGGGTGGGAATCATCCAGTCAATTAAAAGCCTGAATGGGGGCTGCCCAGGGGTCTCAGCGGTTTAGCGCACCCTTCAGCACAGGGTGTGATCCTGGAGACCTAGGATCAAGTCTCACCTTGGGCTCCCTGCACGGAGCCTGCTTTTCCCTCTGCCTGTGTTTCCGTAAGAGGGAATTCTTCTGCTTTCAAACTGGTATATCATCTTTTTCCTACCTTCAGATTTAAAATGAAGCATGTATTCATGAGTGTCAGGCCTGCCAGTCTTCATTCAGACTGGAAATACACCACCAACTATCCTGGTCCTCAGGTCTTCAGATTCTAACTGGAACCACACCATTGGCCCTCCCGGGGCTTCAACATGCTGACTTACCCAGCAGATCTTAGACTTGTCAGCATTCATAATTATGTGAGTCAACTCCCAACATATAAACATGCATCCTATTGGTTCTGTTTCTCTGGGGAACACTGAATAATACAGATGTAAAATAACCAAAACAATCTTGATAAAGAAGAACAAAATTGGGAAAGTCATAGTTATTGGTTTAAAAATTTACTACAAAGCTACAGTAATCAAGATGCTGGTACTAGCATAAGAATAGGTATGCAGATCAATGGGATTGAATTGGGAGTCTAGAAATAAACCCATATATTTATGGTCAGTTCATCTTCAAAGAGAGTGCCAAAGCTGTTCGGTGTGCAAAGAATATAGTTTTTTCCACATATGTTGCTGGAACAATTGTATAGCCATGTGCAAAAGAAGAAAATTGGGCCTGTACCTCACACCATATATAAATATTAATTCAAAATTAATCAAAGATTTAAATATGAGTTAATATTATAAAATCTTGGCAGAACACAGTGATAAAACTTTGCAATATTGGATTTTGCAATGGATTCTTAAATATTAATTTAAAAACTGTATTATATGTAATACTGAATTTTAATAAAAGTCAAGACACATCTTTCCATTTATTCAAATATTTTTAATGTCCCTAGGTTAGATTTTTATGGATGTTTCTTAACATCCATAAAACAATGATTGATTGAAAAATCATTAATAAGAGCCAGAAATCTTCCTTTCTTCAAAAGAAATAAATAAACAATAGAAGTTAGGCTGATGAGTTAAAAAAAAAAAGATGAGCTAGGCATATGAGTATTAATATGAGTTACAAAGCAGAGCATATGGGGCAAAGTTTTCATAGTTATATTAGTCAGGGTTCCCCAGAGAAATAGAACCAATAGGATACACATAGATACAAAGAATGAGATTTATTTTAAGGGTTGTGCTCCAAAATTATGGAAGCTGAGAAGTACTTTTGTCTTAATTTGGACTGCTATAGTACAAGGTGTTTATTGATGATTAATTTTATGTGTAATCTTGACTGAGCCAAGGGGTACCCAGCTAACTAGTAAACCATTTCTAAGTGTGTTTGTGAGGATGTTTCCAAAAGATATTAGCATTTGAATCGGTGCACTGAGTATAACAGATGGCCCTCCTCAGTATGACTGGACATCATCTAGTCCATTGAAGATCCAAATAGAAAAAAAAAAAAGTGGAGGAGGGGAAAATTTACTCTCTCCTAGATCTTGAACGTCCATCTTTTCCTGTACTCTGATATCAGTGCTCCTGTTCTAGGGACTTTTGTACTTAGTCTATGCCTAGATTTAGTTTTTTGCGTGTTGATGTCCAATTATTCCAGCATCATTTGTTGAAAAGACTATATTTGCTCAATGGTATTGTCTTTGTTCCTGTGTCAAAGATCAGTTAACTGTGTTTATATGTCTCTATATCTGGGCTCTCTATCATTTTCCATTGTTCTATTCATTTATTCTTTAAAAATACCACACTGTCTTGATTACTATATAGTAATAAATCACACTATAGTATATCCCAATGTCTGGTAGTGTCAGCCCTCCAACTTTTTTCTTTTTCTTCAATATTGTGTTGGCTACTCTGAGTATTTTACCTGTCATCAACTTTGTTGATATCCACAAAATAAGTTTCTGGGATTTTGATTGGGATGGTATTAAATATAGAAAGTTGGGAAGAACTGACATAATGACTCAAAACACAAAAGCTCAATAATGAGTTTGCCTCAGTATTGTCATTGAATATCTCTTCCATTTCTTTAGCTTTTTAGAGTTTTGTGGTTTTCCCCATATAGGTCTTGTATATATTTTGTTACATTTATACCTAAGTATTTTTGTTCAGGAGGGGATGCTAATGTAAATGATATTGTGCTTTTAATTTTAAATTCTGATTGGTCATTGCTTGCATATAGGAAAGCAATTGAGTTTTGTGTATTAACCTTGTACCCTGTAACCCTGATATAATTGTTTTTTAGTTCTAGGAGTTTTTTTTTTGTTGATTATTTCAGATTTACTACATACACAGCCATGATATATATGAATAAAGACAGTTTTATCTCTACGATCTTAATCTGCAAACTTTTATTTTTTTAAGATTTTATTTATTTATTTAATGAGAGATATACAAATAGAGAGAGGCAGAGACACAGGCAGAGGGAGAAGCAGGCTCCGTGCAGGAAGCCCGAGGTGGGACTCGATTCCAGGTCTCCAGGATCAACCTGGAGCGGGAGGCGGTGCTAAACTGCTGAGCCACCCGGGCCGCCCAATCTGCAAACTTTTAATTTCCTTTTTTTTTGTCTTATTGCATTAGCTAGAATTGCAAGTATGATGTTGAAAAATAATAGGGCATATACATCCTTGTCTTGTTCCTATTTTAGAAAGCTTACTGTTTCTCACCATTAATTATGACATTAGCTATAGATTTTTTTGTAGATATTCTTTTGTTTTTTAAAGATTTTATTTATTTATTCATAGAAACACACACAGAGAGGTAGAGACACAGGCAGAGGGGGAAGCAGGCTCCATGCTTGGAGCGCGATGTGGGACTCGATCCAGGGTCCCTGGGATCATGCCCTGGACCAAAGGCAGCACTAAACCACTGAGCCACCTGGGCTGCCCTGTAGATATTCTTTATAAAGTTGAGGAATTTCACTTCTATTACTAGTTTACTGAATTTTTATCATGAAGGATATTGGATTCTGTCAAATTCTTTTCCTGCAACTATTGATGATCATGTGATTTTTCTTAAGTCTCTTGATATGATGAATTACAGAAAATGATTTGTGAATGTTGAACCAGCCTTACATATTTAGAATATATCCCCCTCGGTTGTGGTGTATAAAAGTTTTTATTTTTAGATTCAATTGGCTAATTTTTTGAGGATTATTTGTGTTAATGAGAGAGAGATTTGTAGTTTTCTTCTAATGTTTTGGTCTGGTTTTGGTATTAGGATAATCCTGCCTAACAGAATGAGTTAGGAAATATTCTCTCATCTATCTTCTTAAAGAGATTGTGGAGGATTGGCATAATTTCCTCGTTTAATGTTTGGTAGGAAGCACCAGTGAATCTATCTGTGACTGGTGCTTTCTATTTTGGAAGGTTACTAATTATTGATTAAATTAGATATAGGCCTATTCAAATTATCTATTTAGTCATGTATAAGTTTTGGCAGAGTATATCTTTCAAGGTATTGGTTCATTTTATCTAGGATATTGAATTTATGGGCACAGAATTGTTCATAGTTTTCTTTTATTATCCCTTTTTGTCCATGAGATCTCTAGTGATATTCCCTCTTTAACTTCTGATATTAGTAATTTGTGTCTTCTCTCATCTTCCATAGTCTGGCTTACCAATTTTATTATTTTAGAGAGCCAACTTTCTGTTGACTTTTTTTCTCTATTGATTTCCTGCTTTCAATTTCATTGACTTCTGCTCTACTTGTTATTTCTTTTTTTCTGCTTACTTTGGATTTAATTTGTTCTTTTTCTAGTTTTCTAAGGTAGAGACATATGACTGATGTTATATTTTTCTTGTTTTCTAATATATATATTCAATGCTATAGATTTTCCTCTAAGCACTGATATCAATGCATCCTATAAATACCGGTTCATTATATTTTCATTTTCATTTAGTTCAAAATGTATTTTAACTTCACTAAAGAGTTCTTCTTTGACTTATGTGTTATACAGAAGTATGATGTTTGCTCCCCAAGCATTTTAGCATCTTATGGCTGTTTTTCCGTTATTGATGTCCATTTTTCATTCCACTGTGATCTGAGAGTCAACATTTTATGCAATCTATTTTTTGTGAAGGTGTATTTTATGGCCCAGAATGTGGTCTTTCTTGATGAGTATTCTTTTTTTTTTTTTTTCTTGATGAGTATTCTATGTGAGCTTGAGGAGAATATGTATACTGCTATAATTAGTCTATAAATATTCATTATATCCAGTTGATTGATGGTGTTGCTTAGTTCAACTATGTCCTAATAATTTTCTGCCTACTGGATCTGTTTATTTCTGATAGAGAGGGTTGAAGTCTCCAACTATCATGGTGGATTCATCTATTTATCCTTGTAGTTCTACCAATTTATGTCTCATTTATTTTAGTGCTCTGTCAGGTGCATACACATTAAGAGTGTTAGGTTTTCTTGGAGAATTGACCCTTTTATCATCATGTAATGCCTCTCTTTGTCCCTGATAATGTTCCTTGGTCTAAAATTGGTGTGTCTGAAGTTAATATAGCTTCTCCTATTTTCTTCTGATTGTCATTAGCATGGTATATTTTTCTCCATCCATTTACATTTAATCTTCTATGTCTTTATATTTAATGTGGGTTTCTTCTAGTCAGTAGACTTACTTTTTGGTCCACTCTGACAATTTCTGTGTTTTAATAGCTGCATCTATCCTATTTCTGTTCAAAGTGATCATTTATAAAGTTAGATTAATATCTACTATATTTGTTACATTTTGATGGCATTGTTCTCTGTTGCTATTTTTGTCTTCTAATCTTTTTTGTTTTGGTTTTGTGGTTTTATTTTTTTTAATATTTAATGATTATTATTTTGGTGTTTTTAGAGAGAGAAAGTGTGAGTGAGTGAGTGGGGAGGGACAGAGGGAGAGAGGGAATCTGAAGCAGGCTCCACATTTGGCACAGAATCTGATACAGGCCTTGATCCCATGATCCTGAGAGCATGACCTAAGCTGAAACCAAGAGTTGGATGCTTAACTGACTGAGCCACCCAGGTACCCCTGTTTTTTGTGGTTTTAATTGACCATTTTATATAATTTCATTTTTTCTCCTTTATCCTCATATCAGTTTTTTATTTGTTTGTTTTACTTTTTATAATGGTTGCCCTAGAGTTTTCAACATACATTTACAGCTAATCCAAGTCCACTTTCCAATAACACTGTATCACTTAACAGGTAGTATGAATATTTTACATTGACAAGGTAATCCCAGTTCTGTCCTCTCATTTTTGTATCATTAGTGTCATTTATTTCACATATACATGTATACATAGACATATATAATCAAATACATTGTTATTATTTTGAACAAACTGTTTTTTAGATTAAGAATAAAAAATAAAAGTGTGTCTTTTATCTTCACTTATTCCTTCTCTGATGCTTTTCCTGTCTTTATATAGATCTCAGGTTCTGACCCTCATCATTTTACTTCTCTCTAAATAAATTATTTTAAACATTTCTTGCAAAGTAGATACAGTGGTAATGAATTTCCTCAGATCTCGTTTAAAAAAGTTTATTTCTCTTTCGCTTTTGAAGGTTAATTTTTCAGTGCACGGAATTGTAGAATGGTGGGTTGTTTTTTTTTTTTTTTTTTTTTTTTTTTGCCGTCAATGCTTTAAATATTGTACTATACTCCCTTCTTGCTTCTACAATCTGAGGAGAAGTTAGATGTAATTCTTATCTTTGTTCCTCTGCAGGTAAGATTTTTCCCTTCCCCTCTCCCCTCTGCTTCTTTCTGGATTCATTGTTTTTCTTTACTGGGAAAATTATATGCCTAAGTGTAGGTAATTGTTCTCTTTACATTTATCCTACTCCGTGTTCTCCGAACTATTGGATCTGTGGTTCGGTGTCTGACATTTTGTGAAAATTCTCATTTAAAAAAAATATTTTTCTATGCTTTTTTTCTTTGTGAAATTTTCATTATACATGTATTATAATTTTTGTATTTGTTTCAGATATTGGATATTGTGTTCTAATATTTTTTAGGCTATTTTCTTTATGCTTTTTAGTTTTGGCTGTTTCTTTTGAAATATTCTCAAGTTCCAAGATTCTTTCCTCAGGCATTTCTAATCTACAAATAAGCACATCAAAGGCATTTTTCACTTCTGTTACAATGTTTTCGATCTCTAGTATTTATGTCCGGTTCTTTCTTAGAACTTCCATCTCTCTGCTTACATTATCCATCTGTTTTTTTACCTGTTTTTTACCAATCCTTCTGTTTTTTACCTCAACTCCAGTTGAGCCTTTAGCATCTTAATTATTGTTGTTTTAAATTCTTGTTGTAATAATTTTAACACTCTGCCATATCTGAATCTGGTTCTTTTGTTTGTTCTCTCTTCAAACTGTGTTTTTTGCCTTTTAGTATGTATTGTAATTTCTTTTTCTTGATACCTGGAGGTGTTGTACTAAGTAACTGGAACTGCTATAAATCTCCCATCCAAGTACTAACCAGGCTCGACCCTGCTTAGCTTCCGAGATCAGACGAGACCGGGCACGTTCAGGGTGGTATGGCTGGAGACTGGAACTGCTATAAATAGATGTTTAGTAATGTGGTGGTGAAGTTTGTAGGGAGAAATATTCTGTAGTTTTGTGTGTTGTAAGAATCTTGCAATCCTTTTTTGATCTTATGCCTCTGGACTATCAACTCGACACATGCTTCTCAGTCCCTCAATGTACCTTTCAGTGTGACAGGATAGCTAAAGTAGACTGGAATTGAGTATTTCCCTACTCCTAGGTCAGTTAGTTTCTGATAAAACTCCAGCACGTTAGGCTCTGGTTAAACAGTTTCTCCTGAGGGACAGACCTTAAGAGAAAAGAGTGCTCTAGCCTATTTCAAAATGGTTCCTTTTCCCATCCCCTTGCTGGAAGCATTAGGGTTTGTTTGTTTGTTTGTTTGTTTTTTCCCTCTGAAATTCACTGTGAGAACCTGGTTGAGCTACTAGGGGTAAAATTCACAAAGTTTGAGGATGCTTAAAGACTGGGCCCCCTGGAGTTTTATGTCTCAGACTTGTTTGCTCTGAGTCTCTAGCAATTCATCAGTGTAGCTCAGGTTTTCCTACCCTGGCACTGGTTCTCAAAGAAGTTTGTGCTTGTGCTAAGTAATGATTCTCTGTATTTGCCTGTTGGTCTCCAATCTGGGAGGTAGCAACTTGCTCTGTGACTTCATTTCTCTGATGGATCTAAGAGGATTGTTGATTTTCAGTTTAACTTTATACTTGTTTAGAATGAAGTGTCGACTACTGGCTTCTTATGTGCCAGACTTATTCTCTTGTTTATACATGTACATTACCCTTCTAACTGGACTCTCTGGCTTCTGTCATCTTAGTCTCAAAATTGTTTCATCAAATTAATGTTTCCACAAGTCCATGCCATTTTGTATTAGTCCTTAATGAACTACAATGGATATCAGATAAAATCAGACACTTTTACCTTGTGTTTTTGATATCATTACTCTACAGGACATTATTTTAGCAATCTACCCATATCTCAGAGTACTCTATTGTTCATATTATGTGCCCATGTAGAAGATGTCCTTCCTTCTCAGTAAAGGGTATCATACTTTTTATTTGAGATGTGTTTAATTATTCACTGAAAGATTTCCATACTTGCTTTAGGGAATAATAGTCTTCTGTTCTCTACCTTTTCTTACTTTATATTGGCACACATAATCTAGCTATTTCTCTTCTCCCTCTTTTTCTTACAGACAGGCACATGCATACACACACACACACACACACATATACACATATACATTATATTCACACTTAAGTTAACTTATGAATAAATATATTTACAGCAGTAGCTTTTAATCCTTTTTTACAAAAATAATCTTTGAATGACATTTATTGAGCAAATATTTACTGAGGCTCTATTGCTTGCCTGACACTAAATTATACATTGAAAATATAATGGTGACGAAAGCCTATGCAATCTGTGCCCCAGGAGTTTATAGACTAGTAAGATTTGCAAAACTTTCCTATTTTATAAAATAATCTCCTTATAAAACATGTAATATGACTTGTCACTCTGTCCTATGACACTCTAACTTGTCCTAAATAGTGCCCCAGGCTTAAATTTTATAAAGCATAGTTCTGAGCATCTAATTTTCTTAATTAAAAACCTTCAATATCTCCCTGTGTTTTATGATTGAAGACTAGTTCCAGCAAAGTCTCAACAGCATATTTGTAAGTTGCTTTTCTAGGTATACCTCACTGGATGGTGAATTTCCTGGCATATCTCATTAGACTGTGAATTCTATGAGGAAAATAACTATATCTCACACTTTTATTTTCATGCTACATGGCTAGTAACCAGCTGCTTCCTGTATCTCTCCAAATACTCTGGTTTCTACTGTGATGTTTCTTCCTCTAATTGGAATACCTCCTTCACCAAGTATCAAGTTCTATTGGAGATGCCAGCTCTTCTATAAAACATGTGTTGATCCCTATATCCAACCAAAAGTAATACTTCCCTCACCTAAATCCCTATAATAGTCCTCTGTATTGCTATGTATCTTAGTTTCAGGTTCAGAGCTTTGCATTCTGAGGATCTGCAGAATGATTAGTTTCAATGAATGGCACAGTGATTCAAGGCAAATAAATATATTATTAGGCAGAGATTGGAAAATAAAAAACAAAGAAAAAACTCCAAAACCCTGCATAAATGCATTCATACACATTTGATAAAAATGTTATCTTCCTGATTTTTTAGTTATTTACAGTTGAAACAGAGTAAAAAATTAGTAGTGATTCTGGAGTAATTTGAGCCTAATTCTGAGGCACATTATGAGGTCAAATTCCCCATGGGTTTAATGACAGAATTGCATGAATAAGAGCTTCAGAATCACCCCTAATTAAAATGATTGATTGGAAAATGCTATGTAGAAGACTCCTTTACACTAGCCCCAGAAAGAGCACTATTAAAAAAAACATTATAGTTACCAGAAAGGCCAAATTAAAGCTCATTCATTCCTTCATCTTTAGTACATTTTTGTTCTTACAATGGAAAGTATGGAACATATCCCTAAGAATACCACAATTCAGTGAGGACAGTGAAGAACTATACAACTGAAAACTTCTGTACTTTCCCTGGAAGCCTTTCCATCCCTCTTACTGTAGTTCATCATTTCTATTCTATGCCATCTTAGTGGCCCTGCATGACTCCAATTGATATACTTTTCAAAGAAAATCGTGATGTGTTTATATGCATGTCACTTCCACTAATATGAGAATGTGTTAATTTCTTTTCATGTCTTCATCTTGAGTATTTAGCACAAGTTGATCCTGATAAGTGATCATTTTTTAAATTATATAAATGAATTAATAAAGGAATTAAGATGTGGTTCAAGAGAGCAAATAGAGAAGGAGATATTTGAGTTGATATAAAAGGCCTGAAGATGTGGTGGGGAGGAGAATATTCCATGAAAGAGAACATTGTTTTTTCAGTATCTAATAGACCGTTTACCTATAGTTGGTCCACAAAATAGGAACAGGATCTTAGGAAGAGCATCAAAAGACGTGAATTCTAAATCTAGATCTACTACCATGTTACTGAACTGGCCGCTTACAACCTCTGTTTTTTTCTACCTATAAATACCTCTAGAGTTTGTATTTATTTTATAAGGCTAAAGAAGGTTATATAGATAAAGGGACTTGGTCAGTAAAATTACTATTGGAATGAATGAATTTATAAAGTGCTCCAAGTCACACTGTGTCTAAAGAGAGTTAGCTTTTGATAAATCGGGGGCCTATAGTTATACACATTGAACTTAATAGCTTACTACGCAAAAAAAAAAAAAAAAAAAAAAAAAAAAAAGAAAAGAAAAGAAAAAAACAGTCACTGCAAGTCTGAACTGGCTGGATGACTTATTTCTTCCCTTGGCATTTATTATGCACCTGGCTTTGAGTCATGGTTAAATACGTTTTCTCAAATAATTGAAATCCAGCTGACACTGAACCAGATCTCCATCCCAAACTGAAGGTATTTTAAAACATACTAAAGAGAACAAATAATGTGTTATTTTGAAAATGAGGGAACAAGACATATTTTGAAAGAGTTATTACATTCTTAACAGGCGAAAATATTGCCTTATCATTTAATTGAGAGCTCAGAGATTGTTTATATCACAGAGGTTCTTAGCTAAATGGTACCAAAGGCACTGTCTACAAACAAAATGGGCAAACCCTTATTAGTGTAAAGAATTGGGTAGGAAGTTTTGTTTCACTTTGTGTTGTTTTCAATTTTTCTATTTTGAGATATTTTCAGAACTGCAGAAGAGTTGCAAAAATAGTACAGAGTACTTCATTTTGACTCTCCTAATAATACCTTATATAACTGTAGCATAATTATCAAACTAAGAACTCAACCTTGTTACAATGCCATTAACTAAACCATACAGCTTTTTTTTTATATTTCACTTGGTTCCAGGATCTAATTTGGGATTGCACATTGCATTTAGTCTTCTTGTCACCTTATTATCTTCCAGTCATAAGAATTCCTCAGTTTTTCCTTGTCTTTCATGACCTTGAGAGTTTTGAAGATTATTGGATGGTTATTCTGTAGAATATCTGCCATAGGATTGTTGCTGTTATTGTTTTCTCATAACTACACTGGAGTTATGCATTATAAGGAAGAGAACTAGAGATGATGTGCTTTTCTCAGTGCATTGAATCAAGGGTACATGAGGTCAAATGAGGTCAAAATGTCTTATTTCGGCTACTGTTAATCTATCTTCTTAGTAAAAATGGTGGCTGCCAGAGTTTTTCTACTGTAAAGTTGCTAGTTTTCCCTTTGCCATTAATAAGTATTTAGAGTAGAGGCTTTGAGACTATGCAAATATCCTGTTCCCCTTAAACCTTGTCCACCAGTTTCAACATCTGTCAGTGGTGCATGTCTGCAGCTACTAAGCTATTATGTAATAATAAGAACTTTCAGGGATCCCTGGGTGGCTCAGCAGTTTGGTGCCTCCCTTCAGCCCAGGGTGTGGTCCTAGAGTTCCAGGATCAAGTCCCACATCAGGTTCCCTGCATGGAGCCTGCTTCTCCCTCTGCCTGTGTTGTGTCTCTGCCTCTCTCTGTGTGCCTCAAAAAATAAAATCTTTAAAAAAAAATTTCTATTTACCTCATTGCTTTTACATTTGTTTGTTTTCATCAGTTGGACTCAAGAATATTTATTTTAAGTCTAGGATTATAATCCTATACCATGATTATTTATTTTGTTGCTAAAATTGCTCCAGCTTAAAGACACTAGGTATCTAGATTTTGTTGTTCTTTTAAATTTATTTTTATGAATAGTTTTAGATTTATAACAAAATTAAGAAAATGGTATATGGAATTCCCACATTCCCCTAGTTTCTCCTATTATTAACATCCTAATTAATATAGTATATTTGTTACAATTAACGAATAAATATTGATACATTATTATTAGCTAACATGTATAGTTCATTCAGATTTCTTTGGTTTTTAACCTAATGTCCTTTTCCTGTTACAGGATCCCATTAAGGATGCCATATGACACTAATTTTTTGCGTCTTCTTAGACATCTCTTAGCTCTGATAGTTTCTTAGACTTTCCTTAGTTTTGATAGCTTGATATTTTTTGAGAAATTCTTGTTAGGCATTTTGTAGGATGCCCTTCTTTGGAATTTGATGGATATGTTTTTCATAATTAAAGTGTAGTTAAGAGATTTGGGAAGAGGTAAAGTACCATTTTCATCATATCATATCAAGAATACGTATCATTAACATGACTGACCACTGCTGATGTTAACTTTGATTACCTGGCTGAGGTGGTATTTGTCAGATTTCTCCACCATAAATTCACTGTTTTTTTTTTTAAATCCCTTTCTGTCCTTCAGTTTCTGGAAGGAGGTCACTATGCACAGTACACACTTGAAAGGAGAGTTAGGTTTCTTCTTGAAGGCAGAATATTTACATAAATTATTTGGAATTCAGTGAGGGAGATTTGTCTCTTCTTCCCTCATTATTTGTTCAAGTATTTATATTATTATAGAATCATAGATATTTATTTTATATATTGGGTTATATTACAATACTACCTTATTGTCCTCGAATTAGTTTGGCTTTGGCCATTGGGGGATCAGAAAGAAGTGAAGCTAAAAGATGGCCCTTTGACATATTCCCTCAATGGGGTTTGTTTTTATTGTGAAACTTCCTAACTTTCTGGGACTTTGGGATTCTCTGTAGTCATCTTATGTATATTTTGCCCCAGTTCTAGAATCAGTCTTTTCCCCCAAGGGGCAGTTCTGATTCCTTTAGAAAAAATTATGATCTGAGTTGTATGCTCATTGATGTACTCATTGCTACTGGGTTTCACTGATTTTATTTTTTTTAAGTTTTTATTTAAATTCTAGTTAGTTAACATACAGTGTAACATTAATTGTAGGTGTACAATTTAGTGATTCATCACTTCCATACAACACCCAGTGGTCATCACAACAAACACACTCCTTAATCCCCATCACCTATTTTACCCATCCCCTCCTACCCACCTTCTCTCTGATAACCATCAGTTGTTCTTTATAGTTAAGAGTGTGTTCTTGGTTTCTCTCTCTCTCTCTCTCTCTCTCTTTGCCTATGTTCATTTGTTTTGTTTCTTAAATTCCATATTTGAGTGAAATCATATGGTATCTATCTTTCTCTGATAGACATTTCTCTTAGCATAATACTCCCTAGCTCCATCCACATGATTGTAAATGCAAAGCTTTCAATTAACTTTTATGATTGAGTAACATTCCATTGTATATATATATACCACAACTTCTTTATCCATTCATCAATCAATGGACATTTGGGTTCTTTCCATAACTTGGCTACTGCTGATAATGCTATCAGAAACATTAAATTGCAGGTATCTCTTCAAATCCGCGTTTTTGTGTCCATTTGGTAAATACAAATAGTACAATTGCTGGATTGTAGGATCATTCTATTTTTAACTTTTTGAGGGATTTCTATTTTCTGTTTTTCAGAGTGGCTGCACCAGTTTGCATTGCCACCAAGAGTACAAGAGGCTTCCCCTTTCTCTGCATCCTCACTAACTGTTGTGTCTTGTGTTGTTAATTTTAGCCAGTCAGACAGGTGTGAGGTGATATCTCATTGTAGTTTTGATTTGTATTTCTCTGGCGATAGTGATGTTGAGCATATTTTCATGTTTCTGTTGGTCATCTGTATGTCTTCTTTAGAAAATTGTCTATTCTTGTTTTCTGCCCATTTTTTAAATTGGATTATTCAGTTTTGTGGTGTTGAGTTTGATAAGTTCTTTATAGATTGTGGATACTAACCCTTTACCAGATATGTCACTTGCAAATATCTTCTCCCATTCTGTAGGTTGCCTTTTAGTTTTCTTTACTGTTTCCTTTGCAGTGCAGAAGTGCTTTATTTTGGGCAGCCCAGGTGGCTCAGCGGTTTAGTGTTGCCTTCAGCCCAGGGTGTGATCCTGGAGACCCGGGATCGAGTCCCACGTTGGGCTCCCTGCATGGAGCCTGCTTCTTCCTCTGCCTGTGTCTCTGCCAGTCTCTCTCTCTCTCTGTCTCTGTGTGTGTGTGTGTGTGTGTGTGTGTGTGTCTCTCATGAATAAAAAAATAAAATCTTTAAAAAAAAGAAGCTTTTTATTTTGGTGAAGTCCCAATAATTTCTTTTTGCTTTTGTTTCTTTTGCCTCAGGAGACCTATCTAGTAAGAAGATCTACAGCCAATGTCAAAGAGGTTATTGCTTGTGTTCTTCTCTAACATTGTGCCATCACAATGTGTGATGGCACAGGAAATGTGTTTCCTGTCTCACATTTAGGTCTTTCTTCCATTTTGAATTTATTCTTGTGTATGGTAAAAGTAGTCCAGTTTCATTCTTCTGCATGTTGCTGTCCAGTTTTCCTGAGCCTAAAGAGGCTGTCTTTTTTGCATTGGACATTCTTTCCTGCTTTGTCAAAGATTAGTTGACCACATATTTGTGGGTCCATTTCTGGGTTCTCTGTTATGTTCCAGTGATCTATGGGTCTTCTATTTTTTGTGCCAGTTCCATACTATCTTGATGACTACAGCTTTGAAATATATTTTGAAGTCCAGAATTGTGATGCCTCCAGTTTTGCTTTTCTTTTTCAACATTATTTTGGCTATTTGGGGTCTTTTGTGGCTCCATACAAATTCAAGGATTGTTTGTTCTAGTTCTGTGAAAAATGCTGGTGCTATTTTGGTAGGGATTGCCTAAATGCATGGGTTGCTTTGGGTACTATAGATATTCTAATCATAAATTTTCTTCCAATCCATGAGCATGGAATGTTTTTCCAATCTTTCTGTTATCTTCAGTTACTTTCACCAGTGTTTTATAGTTTCAAAGTATAGGTCTTTCATTTCTTTGTTTAGATTTATTCCTAGATATCTTATTGTTTTGGTGTCATTGTAAATGGGATTGATTCTTTGATTTCTCTTTCTGCTTCTTCATTATCGGTGTATAGGAATGCAATCAATTTGTACATTCATTTCGTATCCTGTAACTTTATCAAATTCATTTATCAGTTCTAGCATTTTTTTGGTGGTCTTTGGGTTTTCTATAAAATACCATATCTTCTGTAAAATGTGAAACTTTTACTTTTTCTTTGCCAATGTGGATGCCTTTTTATTTCCTTTTGTTGTCTGATTGCCTTGGCTAGGACTGTCAGTTCTATGTTAAATAGCAGTTGTAAGAGTGGACATCCCTGTCTTGTTCCTGATTGTAAAGGAAAAGCTGTCAATTTTTTCCCATTGAGGATGATATTATCTGTGGGTTTTTCATATACAGACTTTAGTATTTTGAGGTATGTTCCCTTTAAACCTTCTTTGTTGAGGAGTTTTCATTGCTTTTAGGACTGACTGGAGCAAAAACACATATCTGTGTA